>NW_017308821.1:60063-77263 GCF_000935625.1 Nanorana parkeri | reverse complement strand
GGAGAGTGTCCGCATGCCGATGGGGACAAGGGCACAACCCTGACACGGTGGCTGCGGGGTCTGTGGACAAGGGGGCTTATTTGCATTGGGTACCCCTTTAATTAAGGGGGTCCACAGATGCCGCCCCCCCTTGTGAATGAGTAAGGGGTACTCATTCACTAAAGGGTTACAAGTCAACGTAAATAAAGAAACCACACTTTTAGAAAAAAAATCCTTTAATTTTAAAAAAAAAAACAGAATCAATTTTTGACTATTCCTAAAAAAAGAATGGCTCCATCGATGTAAGCCAGTGTAAATCATGATGCATGACGCCCGCGAACCTGCCCCCCAAAAAAAAGTCCCGCCGCATGACGACCCGTCTGAACCAGACGAAAATTTACCGCAAAATTACATCTCTGGCCAGAATGTAAATAAATAGGCGGAGCGAGCCGCGACATCACGGGGCTCATTCCGCCCATTTGCCATTCTCAGCAGTCATTGAACACAACAGCATTTGGGAGTTCCGAATGCCATTCGGGTCGGTGAGCCGAGGTGTCATATGAATAGTAGGGCTGCGGAAATTAACGATTAATTCCTCAATTAATCGTTAATTTCTTTGATCGATTAAAATTTTTTTGATCGGTACTCCCCCCTTCCGCAAGTGGCTCTGTCGGCTAACGAAGGGAAGGGGGGAGGAGTCCGGTGGCGTTGATGTCCATGACGTCACCGGACTCCTCCCCCCTTCCCTTCGTTAGACGACGGAGAGAAGATTCAGAAGTGTCACATGACCTTTAGGTAGGTTTTTTTTTTAACTTTGTCATGATGACTACAGTCACTGAAACGGAAAGAGATAGGAATTACAACATTTTGAGTTGCCAGCAGCACATTAATAGAGCAGAAATTGTCCAACAGGTACACTTGTTCTGGTGACATCTAAAACGTGATTTCCCTCACTTCTTACTTCCTATTGTGTCTATAGGGCAGAAATTCCCAAATTGGGTAAGAAAGGCAATAAAAAAATGACAGGGCATATAACCTTTTCATACTCTATCTAGAATGTGAAAATATACTTTAAACTAAAAAAAATAGCCAGTTAAACTAGTCAAAAACAACTACAGAAGGCCAGAAGTATTGAAGTACGTGTAACCCAGCAATTAGTTAGAGGTGGTATGGGTTAAAGGGTGGTTGTATGGGATGGGGGACGTTATAAGTAATCGAAATTAATCGATGAAAAAAAATTTGATTAAACGAAGTGGAAAATTTTAATCATTACCAGCCCTAATGAATAGTATTTTGGCGATTGCACCCCACCACAGGCATTGCTGTACCACGCGTTCTGGTGCGGGTGATCGCACAGCGGGCGGGAGGCGTGTCTGTTGTGGCGTTGGCATGAATGGCACCACCACGCCCCCTCCACCCCAGAACGCAGGAGGCTTGGTTAATGCAATCCTGTGCGTTCTGGGCACTAACTGTGCCGGAACGCACTGGATTCTATAAAATTGCAATACAATAAAAAAACTAAACAAAATTACAACAGGGATCTCAAGTCTCCCTGATGTTCAGGGAGTCTACCACTATTAGATAGCGGCTCCCTGACGTCCGCGAGAGAGGCATTTTCTCCCTAAAAGGTTTACTCTGAGTAAGATATCAGTGGGTAAGGTTTCAGAGTGAGGCTTGCCTCCTGGAGGGAGGTCATGTGATCTCTAGAGTAGCCTCAGAACGCGGCCTGCCTCCTGGAGGAAGGTCATGTGATCTCTAGAGTAGCCTCAGAACGAGGCTTGCCTCCTGGAGGAAGGTCATGTGATCTCTAGAGTGGCCTCAGAACGAGGCTTGGCTCTCAGAAGGAAGAAGCTACTTGCTGCACAGAGAGGGCGGACATAGACTACTTGAGAGCAGGTACAGGCACTGCTGCAGGGTTGAGAGAGTGCTGTTAACCCTTTGTGGATAATATAGAATCAATGAAATGTCCCGGTTGTCTAGTTATAGAGAATATTTATTTCATTTGCTGCCCATAGCAACTAGTCATCTGTGTATCAGGGACTTTACCCCTCAGCGTTTTTTTAAAAAGGTCTTGGGCTGTCTAATAAATTGTGACCTGTACACTGACAGACACTTGAACATCAATTCACAAATCTGATGTATGTATAAATAAATATATAATATTATTGTATTATTGGTATATGGATTTTATTTTACTCTGTGTATGTGTGTCTGTATGTATATATATGTATATATATATTATTTCTTTTATATTCTGACGACGGCCGCTGTAAAAAAAAAACAGAAACGGCAACTCCCTGAAATGAGGCGGGAACCTCCCTGAAATAAGGTTTTGCAGGTTGGGATGTCTGTTACAATATGTAGCACTTTGCAAGTACATACAGTAAAACACATTTCTTTGGAGAGAGCCCACCTTTAACCCCATGACACACATAAAGTATTGTAATGTAAATATACAATAATCTCTAACAAATAATAGACTTACAAGCATATGTGTATCAAAGGGAAAATCAGGAAAGCTGAGCTGGTATGCTTCTGGAAGCTGTGAGGGTGAAACTTTATTGACAAATTGTAAACTTTATTAACAAACTGTAAACTTTATTAACAAATGCGAGTCCCTTCCTGTTTCCTTCAGGAGAGGGATTACACTGCAATTACAACCAACCAACCAACCACTACAGCCTCTACAATGATAATGTGAGAGACAGTACACTTAGTAATGTAATTAAAAACACAATAATAAGTGTAGCCAATACCACTTCCTGTAGGGTGGCTACTAGAAATGTAGGATTGCTAGAAATGTAATCAATCTGGGTGATTCATAGCTGGCTATTATCTGGTTAATTCCAGGAGTTCTGCTAGTGATTGTACCTGCCTGAGTGAGTGTGACCCTGCTGTAGTGAGGGACAGCCAATGGGGGAGCATCATAAGTGTCTGTGGCTCCCCAGACAATCACTGGGGGTTTAAGGGCCAGTGGTGCATGCTGCGGGAGTGCATATCTACTCAAGGGATTGCCATGTGCTCAGTCCAGTCAGCCCCCGGGCTCAGCCTGGGGTGGGATGCTCAAGGATTACCATCCCTGTTCAGCTGTTGCTCTATTGCCCAGTGTCAGCCTGTTCTCCTATTGATTCCGCACTGTGGAAGTCTGAAGGGATAGTGAGTATGGAGTCTTTCCTATTTTTGTCATGGATATCCTAAGCCCTATACCCCCTTCTCCTAGTTGATGTTCTACAATAAAGCATTTGAAAAGGCACTTAAAGTGACTGGCTCCCCACTTTTGTGATCACACATCCCCTCAAGGATCTGCCCTTGAGAGTGAAATGTCAGCCCTCTGCTTTTTGAGGGTCCACCTCAGGCCTCTGGGGGTCAAGGGGGTGCTACATAAGCCATTCCTGAACCTTCATGTACTAATGTCCAGACTAGAGGGGACACAGGTATCTTTGACTGGTGGAATAACCCGTGCATAAAAATCATGTGATGACATTTTCAGAAGTCTACAACAACGGGATCCCAGACTGCTCATTAGTTACAGTAGAAGTTCTGCCTGGTTGCTGATTGGTTGATTCTAAAAACTCATACAGGTATTCGTCACATTTCAAGGCACAAAAATGCCCTGAGGTGGCTTCACACCTTTATAAAATGTGCCCTTTCTAGCATGTTATTGTAAAGTGTTGGCTAGGGTGGAGCAGATACATTTTTATCTTCAGAAATGCTTCACATTTTTTAAGAGTACCTGTTACCATTTAGCTTTTAGATGTCTACACAAGGGAGGCTTTTACAGGTAAACAACATGACTAAAATACATTCCAAGAGAAGTAAAACCAAAACTTTTTTGTCTCTTAAGACCCAAAGCCATTGATCGTAGGATAATGCCCACTATCTGCCTGCAGCAAAGATCCAAGTTGAAGCTGGGAAGGATCCCAACAATATTGTTGGTAAACCACCTGGCTGCCTGATTGACAGCTGTCTCTGCCTCTCTAGAGCCAGAGCCAGCTGTGCCGCCCCCTCCCCAGCCTGTAGCTCCAACCAGTCTGGGAGGAGCAGAGAGGGGGATCCATACAGGGGGCAATTACTGACACTCACTGCCCTTCGCAGGGAGAAGAGACCAAGAGCTGACTGAGCATGACACATGATCAGCCAGCTCTCTGACTTTAAGCCGGCGTAGGGCATAAAAAATCAGGTGCCCTGACCTGCCAGACAGGGCTGTGCTGTGCGGCAGAGCTGTGGAAATCTTAAAAATTGATGGACAGAAATATAAACCTATTGGGAGGTAAATCAGTTCCAATATCATTATTTCATTTGCGTCTTTAGCTTTTTGCCTGGAGTTCAGCAGAACTATGGCCTCCTATTTTAAAAAATATGTTACAGCAATTAATAAGTACATCTGCACTTACAGTTTTCTCTTAGTCCACCTGAAAAGCTCAAAAAATACCTCTTGACCCTACCAGTGAAGTCCACCTAATGCAGCTTCCTGTGATGGCGTGGCAAGGATGCTGCATGCTTCACAGCAGAGTTGCCCCTCTCATCTTCTGTGCCTGCTTGCACTACAGTGGTTGGAGGATGTGTAGCAGGGGGCGTGGCTATCAGTATTGTCACTGCTGATTCCCAAGCCTGTAGCTTGTCAATCAGCACCTGGCCATATCTAGCCCCGCCTACTGCTTTCTAGATTGACAGTTCTGCCTCTGTTGCTGAAACACTCCCAGTGTGAGCTGCTGTGTCCCGGAGGGGGAGCATGTAAGACACAAATGAAGGAGTCGCAATATGTCTGTGAAGGTTCTCATTCATCCATGTCATGTCATATCTGTATAAAATAAGTCAAGGCAATTGGACTTGCTGTATTTTTCTTGAAGACGTTTTACTGGTCATCCGACCAGCTTTCTCAATTCAGAAAGCTGGTCTGAATTGAGAAAGCTGGTCGGATGACCAGTAAAACGTCTTCAAGAAAAAAACAGCAAGTCCAGTTGCCTTGACTTATTTTTTACAGATACAAATGAAGGAGGATTTGGCTCAGCTCACAAGCACCTGTGCACTCATTCTCAGCATTACAGCCCCGCAGGGAGATTCTATTCAAGAAAAATGTAACCCCCCCCGCCACCCCCTTTGAAGAACAGGTGCGGTGTGCAATAAGAAGCTGGAAAAGGTGGAGCAATGTAAAAACTGTGTGCTAGTCATTGTGTCTTGGCCAAAGAAAGGGTTAAGTGAGCAGGGTGGATCTTATTTTATGTAACAAAGCTTACTTCCTGAGAATCATTCAAAGAAATATTTTCACTTTGTCTTGGACTCCTCGCCCCTGTCTATAAGACCGATTGGCCAATCCAATCAACTCCTCCGTAGACAATTGTATCAGAGGTTTATTTTTTTCCCAGAATGGCGACTTCTGGCCTGAGAGAAGAGCTGAACTGCTCCATCTGCCTGAATCCTTATACGGAGCCCATATCACTGAAATGTGGACACAACGTCTGCCGGGGATGTATTGTGACTGTGCTGGATACACAGGCGTCTGGCATTTGCCCGGAGTGCAGAGAGGACTATCCGCTGGAGAAGAAGAGGAAGCTGTGTAATGTTGTGGACAATTTGACAACCAGTCTCCAGGAGGACACAGAGGTCTTGTGTACGTATTGTGATTCTCCTGTCCCAGCTTCTAAAACTTGTCTGCACTGTGAGGCCTCCTTTTGTGAGAAGCACTTAAGCAACCACAGCAAGTCAGCGGATCACATTTTATCTGAACCCACCACATCATTTGAAGACAGGAAATGCTCCACACACAAAGAAATCCTGAAATATTACTGCACAGTGGATGGGGCCTGTATCTGTATGTCCTGCTGGGTGGCTGGAGACCACAAAAGGACACCACGTGGAGCTTCTGAATGAAGCCTTTGAGAAACTGAAAGATGTTACTGGGAAACTGAGCTCTGAGATACAGACTGAGAAGAGAATCCAAAATCTGGAAAATCACAGGACACAAGATAAGGGAAAAGCAGCTGATGTCATCGGGAGAGTCACTGAGCTGTTTGGAGACATCAGGAAACAGCTGGATGGTGTAGAGAAGAGAATCCTGGCCGACATCTCCAGACAGGAGGAGCAGATCCTACTGAAAGTCTCAGATCTCATCCATCAACTGGAGGAACAGAAGGATGAGCTGTCCAGGAAGATTAATCAGATGGAAGAACTGTGCAATATCCAGGATCCATTAACTGTCCTGAAAAAGGCACCCAATAGAGATGACATGAGACCTAAGACAGGTGACACCAACAGTGATGCAAGTAATGTTGGCTGTCTGGTTGATGGAATCATCTCTCAGATGCTACAGAGAGGACTTTGCAGCTTTCATCAAAGTCTAAAAAATCTGATGACAAAGGAACAATTTTCAGTGCTGGAGAAATCCAACATTCTTCTGGATATAGATACTGCTCATGACAACCTCATAATATCAAAGAAACGGAACAGAGCCACTCACATTGACAACGGTGTGAACAAGCCGGATGGTCCAAAGAGGTTTAAATGCTGCCAGGTACTAAATAAATACAGCTTCACATCCGGGACACATTACTGGGAGGTTGATGTAAGAGAAGCAGGGGAATGGATGATCGGGGTGGCCTCTGAAAGCATGGAGAGGAAGATAGTGGGAAAAGAATCTTATATAGGCTTTAATGACAAGTCATGGAGTCTGAGCCAAAGAGCTTCAATTCTTCAAGTCAGACACAAGAACATTGTTAGAAATATAGACTCCAAATCTTTACTGAAAACTGTCGGGATCCATCTGGATTATGAGGCCGGCCGTCTGTCCTACTACCAGCTGTGTGGCCCCGTCAGACACCTCCACACCTTCACCTTCACTGAACCCCTCTATCCCGCTTTCTACATGTTTCCAAAAAGCTCCATCAGAATTATAAAGTAAATACCATAATAGACTGAAAAAGTGAAATTACATTTTTAATTGGATTTTCATATATTACTATAAAAGTGAATGTTATTTAATTTAAAATACATATATCCAATATTTGTTTCTGATATGGATAGAGTAAGAAAGTTATAGAACCCCCTTCAAATGTTATTACTGTCTGTGTCTCAGTTGGGAAGATTCGCCCTTGCCATCAGCGAATTTTGCTTTTATGGACTTATATATAGTATGAAAGAAATATACATTTGGAGGAGCTCTCTTGTGTGCTGCCATCCTGCTGTAAACTGATGTGCACCCTTGGAAGGTGCCTTGTGGCTTTGAACCATGGTGGTGGAGTGTAGGGTATAACGGGAGGTTAGAGCGGTGTACTGCATGATTGGGTCACTCTCTCTATTAGTCTTGATGTCCAAAACAGAAGGCGATGGGAAATCCAAAATATTAAATTTTTCACCAGGCTCGGGTATGCTCAGTGGCGTCACGTGGGGGGTGCGGCCACACCCAGGTGACACCATTGGAGGGGTGACAGTCATTTTGGTGTCACCCCCTCTGAAAAGATGGGCACTCGTTTATGGGTCAAGAGCCCGACAGCTGCAGGAGAGAGAGGAGGGGACCCGGCAGCATACCTTATCTAGCCGGGTGAATGTCCCCTCCACTCTCTGCTGGCGTCCATCACCAAGATGACCGCAGGCAAGTATCAAAAAGATTTCACGTCGGGGTATCACCCGGTATCTGCTCGGGGTGACACCTGGCCTCAGGATGCCCCTGGGTGCCCTTCCAGTGACATCTGCGTGGTGTTTCCCTCACTTTGGAGAGATCTCCCCCTACTTCCTGTCAAATCTGTAGGACAGGAAGTGAAGGACAATCTCCCTGAGATTTAAGCAGCAAATAATAAACAAATAATAAGGTGCTGTGTCGAGCGCAGTCTCCCCGCACTCCACCGAACCAGGCCGTCTGCCGTTGCTCCAGCCCGTGGCTGTCTTCAGGGACACAGCACCTCTGCTCCAGTAGCCTCTCTGCTCCTTGCAGTACCGAACGGACTCCTCAGCACTTAACCACCTGTCATCCCAACCGCAAGTACTAGGGGCTCTGCCTCTACCTATAGTTGCTATTTCACTTCCTATAGTGATTGCTAAGGTTGAATGGAGTGCTGTATCATATTTTGCCTACCTGCCTAAATCTGCCCATTAGGATTGATCATATGCTGTTGTGGATACTTTTGTCTCCAGTGTGCACCTAATTCCAAATTGCTAACTGAACTTGCTGCTGAAGTAATAGAACTATTGAGTATTCACAATCCCTTTGGTGCTGGGAGTTCTGTAGGACTTAAAGATTCTGTGTGCTTAATACTGTGTCATATGCCATAGGGAATTACAGTACCATCACTCCCCGAAATTGCTTATCTTGCAGACGGATAAATACAAAGGTACCTGGTATTGCCACCCTGATACTAGGCCTCTCCTCCCTCTAGGCCGGGATACATGATGTGGAACGGTTCCCCATAGCACTGGGTTTATTAGGGAACCGTCCGCCTGATCCAATCCCATAAAGCCTATTCGACAGTAGATCCGCAGCTGTGATCCTAACCCTCTGCTGCTCGTAGGGTCGTGACACAACCTTTATTTGGAGGGACTGTCCCTTTTTTTCAAGCCTAATCCCTCTCCCCCTGTCCCTCTTTCCTCCTCGGTTGTTTTTATTTTTTGGTCCGATATATAGACCTATATTCTGATATGTAAAAATGTACTATTTCTATTTACCTGTGCAAAGTTTTACATTACACCAAATATATCATCCAGCGCCTGGTATAATTGCATTTGTTATTTTGAAAGCCCAGTGTAACGGAAAAAAAGGGGAAATAAAAAGCACTGGTGGGTAGAGTCAAATATTTTAGAATATTAATTTCTTGTGGTCCATTAAACTGGGGTGGGGCTGCCATGGCTGTATACATAGTCTACATACGGCTGGGCACACACCTTACAACCATCGCAAGACTTTTGTCTTACGATGGTTGTAAGGTACTTAAAAAAACGTACGGTCTGCCTATCTTGCATAGGCAGATCGTACTTGCGATGATCGCAAGCCACGCCCCCTGAGGGGCGGGCTTCCGATGAGCGCAATGCCGAACGGGCAGTGTGCCCTTGCGCACACCGGCCCATACGGCTGTTATCATACGGACATGCCACACACCCGCCGAACATCGTACGATGCTTACGATAATCGTACGATCGTGGGATTTCCTGCAATTATCGTACGATTATCGTAAGGTGTGTGGGGACCTTACTTCATACTAAAAGGTGTCCCTGCTTCCCATCTCAGAAAGGTGAGAGCTTTGGTTTTAGAATGTTAATTGTCCAAAAAGGTGTGAAAGGTAATGAACACCGTCTTGTAATTCACATAATCCAATCCCAGCCAGAAAGTCTGGGTCAAGGTGTTACTGTTTGAGCCACATGGCTGAAGCTGACAATTGTTGTCAAATGACTGAGGAACGATGATAGGACTGCTTTAGTGGTTGTCTGTTTAAATTAGAAATACAAAAATAAGTAATAATGGACATTATAAAATCTTCTGAGGGCAAAGAAATACGTTGTCAGAGATGGTTGACATGTGAGGGGTTCCAATGTATTGTTTAGGGGGGAGGAAGGAACAAGGTATTAAGCTTGTAATAAAAGGGTTTATTGTTTAGTTATCACATTATTGAACACTGGAGGAATATGTATAATAAGAATAGAGGAATGTATATAATAAAAGGGAAAATAGTGAGGGCTACATATATATTATAGGCTTTAGTAGTCACAAACACTAGAGGGGCATCCCAAATGAATCATAAGGGTTTTGGTACACTCCCACCCCCCCCATTAAAACTCTAAGAGTGGGAGCTTGAATGTGAGAAGAGAGTGATAGGGGGAGTGAAGTATGATGGATGGCTAGTGATTTAGTGATTGATATTGGAAGTGGGTGTAAGTTGTTGTTATTTCAATTAGAGTTATACATAATTATTAAAACTAAGAGACAATTTGAAATCAATATCTATGAATGTTTTTGTATAAATGCACTTTTATGGAAACAAAACAATAAAAATATATTAAACCAATGTATTGTTTAGACTCCAGTCTTCAGGTGGGCTTCTTAGCATATAACTTGAGACAAAGACCTCATCTAACCACCAAACCATCTGGAGGAGGACAGGTGAGGTCCTTCACAATCCATGTGAATGTAAACAATACAGGACAATACAAACCCATCATTGCTAAAATGGGGTTTTCCTACAGGTATGGTAATACAGTAATATGTTAAGAACATAGAGTTACAGCAAAAACTCTAATCATTTCTGCAGCTGGAATGTTATCATGGGTACAGCAGACTTTTGTATGTTTTTGTTCAATATTCTAACAAAAGGACAGATTTAGTTTTTAACCCCCCAATTTTATATTTTATTTTTGGCATAATGTCTTACTGTCCACAGTTTTCTTAAGCAAATCATTTTTGTGAATTGGTTGTAAAGTTTATTTCCTGGAGATCCTGCCAATAGCAGAACTTCCTGTTGCAGGCTGACAACTCTAAGCCACTGATTTGCAATTAGTAGCAGCGTTGAGATTTTAGCAAAATGTTGCCAGTGTGGTCAGGTGGACACAATATGAAAAGGGAATCTAAGGTGGTTTTTAAGGGTTCAAAAGGCTTTTAATGGCTTCTTGGGGTTACTGAAGCTCTGTTAAATTAAATTGTAGACTCTGATGATGATGATGAGTTTAACCTCCCTGGCGGTATTCCCGAGTCTGGCTCGGGGTTAATTTTCAATGCTAGGAGCGGTAAACCCAAACCAGTCTCGGGAATGCAGAGAAAAGTGACACTCACCTTGTCCCTGCGATCCCGCGGCGTCCTCTGCTGTACGCGGCCCGAAAACGAAACTAAAAGTCCGATGCCGGCATCTGACTTTTAGTTTCGTTTTCGGGCGTCACAGCCGGCGGGAAATTAAAAAGTGAAAAGTTGCAATGTACACAGAATACACACAATACAATGTAATCTGCTATGATTGCACTTATGAATCAAACTATTTCACGTATTATAATTTCTTATAATTATTTAAAATTTATTATATTATAATTTTTTTTATTTCGTGTTTCAAACTTTATCATACCTGGGATGTCTACTGGACTCTTGTTTGGACAGATTTAGGGGAGTTATTCCTAAGATTTACTAAGAATTGCAGGCCTACAATACATAACACCAAATTTCCATGAAAAACAATGTACCGCTTTTGGTACAAAATTCCTGACATAATCATACCGCCAGGGAGGTTAAGCTTTGTAAACTGAGCCTGACACAACTAATCTTACATTTGTATTTTCCCTTTATGTTCACATAGTTCACTGTGATTGCCTCGTCATTTGCTTATTAAATATGTAATCTTTGAAGTCTCAACCCCACACCATGTATTTTTCAATTCAAATATTCTAAAAAATCCCCAAAATAAATAAAAAGTGACACTTATAGTTTGCTATCTCCTTCGACTTCTATAACCACTTTGAAGAACAGATGCTGTTTGTAATGAGAAGATAGAGAAGGTTTTGTAATGTAGAATCTGTGTCGTTATACCAAATTATGTGTCTTCATCAGTTGCAGAAAGTTTGGCCTTTAAGTTGTACTCTTTATATATTATCCTGAATTATTAAAGATGAAAGCTTGCAGGACCCCTTCAGGTCTCTCCTCCGGCTTTATGCAGTTCTGAAAATAAGAGAAACATTTCTATAAAGCCGGAGAAAGGGAACTAAGGAATACCAAAAGCTTTCATCTTTATAACCTTAAGTTAGCCAATCAAGGATATCACTTAAACTCCAAATGTGTTGCATTAATTAATGTCTAACCTGGAACAAGACTATCTGTCTTCAGCAGAGAAAGGGATACTCGCTTTACTAGGAGGCCAGATCACACTTTACATAACAAAGCCTCCATTCATCCCCAGTGTATAAGACCGCTGCTCTGAAGTTGTATCACAAGTTAATGTCCTTCTCAAGAATGGCATCTGCTGACTTGAAAGAGTAACTGAACTGCTCCATCTGCCTGGACCTTTATATGGAGCCCATATCCCTGAAATGTGGACATATCTTCTGCTGGAACTGTATTGTGACTGTGCTGGATACACAGGAGGTGCCTGGAGATTATTCCTGTCCTGAGTGCAGGGAGATGTTTACCGAGCGCCCTTCCCTGGAGAAGAACAGGAAGCTGTGTAACATCGTGGAGCACTTCAGATCCGCTCACCAGGAGGAAGTAGAGGTCTTGTGTACGTACTGTGACTCTCCTGTCCCAGCTTCTAAATCGTGTCTGCACTGCGAGGCCTCGTTCTGTGAGAAGCACCTGAGCAACCACAGCAAGTCAGCGCATCATATTTTAATTGAACCCACCACATCTTTTGGAGATAGAAAATGCTTCACACATCAAGAGATGCTGAAATATTACTGCACAGAGGATAGAGCCTGTATCTGTATGTCCTGCTGGGTGGCTGGAGACCACAGTGGACACCAGGTGGAGCTTCTGAAGGAGGCCTCTGAGAAGACGAAAGAGGAACTGAGAGAATTTATAAACGAATTGGACTCTAAGAAACAGGAGATTCAGAGGAGAATCCAGAATCTGGAAAACCACAGGGCACAAGAGGATGGAAAAACAACTGCTGTTGTCAGGAGAGCCGTTGAGCTGTTTAGAGAAGTCAAGAAACAGTTGGATGATATAGAGAAAAGGGTTCTGCTGGAGATGTGCAGACAGAAGAAGCAGATCTCACAGTCAGTCTCTGATCTGATCCAGCAGCTGGAGGAACAGAAGGACGAGTTGTCCAGGAAGATTCATCAGATGGAAGAACTGGGTAACATCCAGGATCCATTAACTTTCTTGAATAAGGCACCTAAAAAGGATGACATGAGTCCTGAGACAGGTGACACCATCAGCGATGTAAGGAATGTTGGCTGTCTGGTTGAGGGAATCATCTCACAGATGCTACAGAGAGGACTTTGCAACTTTAATTACAATCTGAAGGATCTGATGACAAAGAGACAATTTTCAATGATGGAGAAATCTGACGTTTTGCTGGATATAAATACTGCTCATGACAACCTCATAATAGCAAAGAAACGCAAGAAAGCCACTCACATTGACAACGGTGTGAACAGGACGGATGGTCCAAAGCGGTTTAAATGCTGCCAGGTATTAAGTGTAGACAGCTTCACATTCGGGACACATTACTGGGAGGTTGATGTAAGAGAAGCAGAGGAATGGCTGATCGGGGTGGCCACTCAAAGCATGGAGAGGAAGATAAAAGGAAATGAATCTTTTATAGGCTATAATGACAAGTCATGGAGTCTGGCCCAAAGAACTGGTCTTCAAGCCAGGCACAAGAACTTTGTTAAAAATATAGACTCCAACTCATCTCTAAAGACTGTCGGGATCTATCTGGATTATGAGGCTGGGCGTCTGTCCTTCTACCAGCTGTGTGACCCCATCAGACACCTCCACACTTTCTCCGCCACTTTCACTGAACCCCTCTATCCCGCTTTCTACATGTTTCCAAAAAGCTCCATCAGAATTATAAAGTAAATACCATAACAGACTTAAAAATTCATTTATTTTTTTTCATTTCATCTGCATATATAAGGTATATATATAAGGTAATTTCCTAATTTTCAAGTGTATCTATATTGGCTATAGAAGTTTTTTTTAACCCTTTCCCTATTCTAACAATAACTAACAAAATATTTTTGCTATACATACATTGTAACTATTATAATGGATATGAAGATCATCGTTTCACTCTTCCCACTTCCATCTAAACCAAGCAATAAAAACATTTGGCTATACAGACACTTAAACTGTTTTCATGGTTGTGAAAATTAAATGCTGGCAACATAAACAGGACTTCTAAGAGATCTTATGTTCCCTTTATTTGGGTTGTTATAATCCAGTGAGTATTTGTACAATTCTATTGTTAATGATTATAAATGCTCTGTAGTCTGTACACTTCCTTTGTGGATCACACTTGTTTGCAAATGTTCATTCTTCTGCCAGTAAACCTTTCTGCTTTCTAAAAGAGGTGTTTGTCTCATTATGTGTAAGGTGTTACCTTTGAAGGTGTAGCAGGTGTCCTATAATCTAAAAGCGGTAAGCAATGATAGGAGGCGAAGCCATATTTCAATTCTGATATTGGGAAATATTGGGATTGAGTTACTAAAGGTAAATAGGATGTTCAGTTTGCAAGGGAATTTGCTCTTTGCAGGGAAAGTTTCCCCTTAGCTTGGTGAATGTGGCGAAATATCAGTTTGCAAAGAATACCCAATCACGTAAAAAAAGAAAATAAACAATTTGCTTGCATGTGATTGGGTGATGGAAGTCAGTAGAGCTTTACTTCATTCACTAAACTAAGTGGGAAACTGCCCCTGACTACCTCCCTTATAAATAACAAGGAGAAATCAAGATCTATATGTTCCTCATGGTTATACTTTACAAGGACCTCGGAATCCCCCTCTAACTGGCTCTGTCAATCACATACCAATGTGACCCGGCCCTTTTGTTGACTGCATCTTAGCCCTTAACATCTGGCATGCCATACTTGCATATGTGGTTTTCCCCTCCATTTTACTTTTTCTTCCCTCCTTTCTTCCCCCCGATATACCTCTCCTTCTCCACTTACTCCCACCTTCTCCTGCTGCCTTCCTTTTGCATCCCTGCTAGCTCACCATTTACTCCTGCAAGGGGCATCCCTGATTCCCACCAGCAGGTCTCTTGCTATGTGGTATTTACATCCCACCAGCCATATCCCTCTCCTCTAAAAGGACTCATACCTATAGTTCCTGATTCTTCCACCAAATTGACTGTTTCCCCAAATGTGAAATAAATGGTATATTTTTGCTTCCAGGAACCAGGTACATGGTGTCTGTTTTACCATGACAATATTGTCAGTCAATCATGTTCATAACTGTACTTATTATCACACCCCGAGTCAAGTGTATCATTGTTTTGGGAACCAAGCACTGGATATTGCACTCTTTCTAATGTACGTGATATATGGTTTCCTCTGGGTCTGCTACTTCATGTAATGTTTGTACAAACCTTTTTTTTTTTAGAACTGGGGTCCTTAAAATTCCTAAAAAGACAGACAGTTCACTGTCCTGGAGATTTTAGAGGTCTAAACTGTTGTCAGTGGGAGTAGAAATTGCCCCAAAACAAGTAGACAATCCTATTGGCTCAGTGATAAGTAGGGGTAAAATGCTCCAGGATGGTTGGTGTCAATGTTGAAGAATACTGCCGATCAGTAGTTTCCTTGGGGGGGAATAGTGACCCATCAGTGGTGTCTGTGGAGGAAATAGTGCTTCATCAATGGTGTCCATGGAAGAAATCGGGCCCCATCAATAGTTTCTTTAGAAGTTAGAGTGTCCCATCAATGGTGCCCATGGAAGAAATCATGCCATATCAATAGTATCTTTAGAAAAAAGTGAAAAGTTGCAATGTACACAGAGGAGGGAATAGTGCCCCATCAATGGTGTCTGTGGAGGGAATCGTGCCCCATCAATGGTGTCTTTAGAAGGAATAGTGCCCCATCAGTGGTGTCTGTGGAGGGAATAGTGCCCCATCAATGGTGTCTGTGGAGGGAATCGTGCCCCATCAATGGTGTCTTTAGAAGGAATAGTGTCCCATCATTGCGATCAGTGGAAGGACTAGTGTCACATCAATGATGTCCATGGGAGGAATTGTTCCCCATTGTTGGGGTCAGTGGGAGGAATTCGTACTCCATTGTTGGGGTCAGTGGGAAAAATAGTGAACCATAGTTGGGGGTCACATGTAGCCAGCAATAAAAGACGTTGATTTCAAGGTTAATATCAGTATTCTAAAAGTTTAACAGGGTTCATATAGACGGTCATCTTTTTTTTTTACAACACTTTCAAGTACCCTAACTATTAACAAAAATGTATCTTATTTGTGTATCACTTGTTGTAAAGTAGTCACCGCTCCAAGCTTGTTGCCGCAATGGTCTACAAGACTGACTACAAGGCCAAGTAACCCTCACTTCCCACCTAAATAACACACTAAACACCAGTAATTTCAAAGGACGTAATGCAGTCTAATGTTCCTGTGTGTGTTGTGAAGTAGTCACCTCTCCAAACTCATTCCTATGATGGACTACAATCTCAATACAAATGAGTAAACTAAACATGAGATTGTAGTCCATCCTGGGAGTGAGCTTGCAGCGGTGACTACTTTACGACACACACAGGGACCATGGGGAACACAAGTAATCCCCCTCCAGAAGGAAGGACAGTGTCAGCACCAATTCAGAGATGATTTGAGCATCTGCAGCCCAGTGATACACAAACAAGATACATTTTTGTTAGTAGTTAAGGTACCTGAATGTATCTGTGTTTCTTGTGTGTGTGTGTCCACGGTCTATACTAGTTCCCCACCCTCTTTCCCAGACCTCCTTGGTCTACAACAGTTAAAAACACATGCATGAACAGCTGTGCAACCACATGATCCTGTAGCGAACACCTTTTCCATTACCGCGTTATCCGATGAAGGGCAGTGGGGGACCAGATCGCTCCGTCGGCAGGCCTACGACGGCTGCGGACTCTCTGGAAAGGTCTTGTTTATGCTTGCCCTACTTATATGTCTATTTTGATGGATATCTCTACTTAAATATATATATGATTCTTGATGTACTTACTGGAAGTGCCTAAATTGTGTACGCTGTTTCCTATGCACCAATAAAGAATTTATATTTTTAAAAAAGGGTACCTGAATGTATTTTTAAGATTTTACTCCTGAGTTTAGTGTCACTTGAAACATTTTTGCATAAAAATGACAAAAGTTTGATATGAAGGGGGTCTCAATGCATTGTTTGTACTCCAGATGGAAGGTGGTCCCTTTGTCAGGTAGACCTGAATAGTGTCCAGTCAAAGACAATGACCCCACCTCACCACTCCCCAGCTGGAGAAGAAGGACGGGTGTGGTCCATCAGGATCCATGTGATGTAAACAATACAGGACAAGACAGACCAGCTGGTTGTAAATCTGTTTTTCGGTACAGATATGGAAATATCATAGTGATATGGTAATGATACAGAGTTTCAGCAAATAGTTCAGAAAAGTTAAACCTTAAATTGTATCAAACATACAACAGACTTTGAATGTTTTTGATTTAGATGTTAACAGAAGGGTTTATTTGGTATTGAATGGTATGCATAGCTAAAACTTTTTTTTTCCTTTTGGATAGAGTAGGGAGGTGATAGACCCACTTCTTTTATTGTTAAAACAAATATCTGCAGGACAAAGAGATATAGCAAAGATG
>NW_017308821.1:58114-60047 GCF_000935625.1 Nanorana parkeri | reverse complement strand
GCGGGAGAGCGGGGGGAGGGAGGGCGGCAGGGAGCTGCGGCCGGTCTTCAACCCTGAAAGTAAGACCTAGCGCTATCTTCAGGGATAAGACCTACCACCGAACTAGGTCTTATTTTCGGGGTAGGTCTTATATTACAGAAATCCCTGAAGATAGCTCTATAGATATATATATACACACCATTCCCTATGGGAATATATTACCTACCAGGGAAATCAAGTTGTGCAGTAAACCATGTACATAATGTATATAACATAACTAAATGAGCACATGTAACATGAAAATATAAAAGCTAAATACAAAAATATGTAAAAATTATAAAACATGTCCCTTAGGACAGGGAGTGAAGGAAAATCTCCCCAGTGGGACATACTGTATGCAGCAAAAAAAAAACCCCGTATGGGTTTTTACCCTTCCCTATTTTATAAAAGCTTTGATTATACATACCCATTAAGTTCAACTTTTACTTTAGCAAAAGGTGAAATTTAATTATGAGTATTTTTTTTATATCCACCAGATAGGACTTATAAACCAATACATAGTTAAATGTTTTGCTAAACTTATAAATCATACTATTTAACTTTTTTCCAAAATTTTACAATTGTAAATATTTGCTTTTTTTTTTAAAATAAAATGTTAAATCTTAAAAGCAAAACTTTTTTTTTTTTATCCTTACCAGAAATGTATCCAATCTTTTTCTAATATTTTATAAAATATTTCCTATAATCTTTTTAATCATCCAGTGATTTGGTTTCCAAATATATAAACCTGGGTGTCATGCACACCACTCAAATTTGATGACAAATTGTGAAAAAAAAAAAAGAAATATATGAAAAAATCTTCCATGTACTCTCATGTGCATTGGCAAAAGCAGCAATTTTACCAGCTAAAATTAAAATTCCTGCAAGCAGACCGAGGCAAGGGTTTCAAATAATAATATAATAGGTTTTCTAAAATTCTAACGGGATTCATGTAAATGGTCTTTTCTTTTTTTTAAAAAAAAAGTTTTTTTGATTTAAATACAGCTAATTAGTGAAATAAAGAAAATAAGCAATCATTTAAAACTCTATGTTATAACGCTTAAACTTTTCTGCGCAATTTTTTTTTTACAACAGGTTGATGTGAGAGGGGTTCCAATGCATTGTTTAGTCACCTGCCGGAAGGTGGCCTCTTTGTCAGGTTGACTTGAATAGAGCCTAGTCTAGTGATTTAAATATAGCTTATTAATGCATTTAACAAAAAAAAAAGCAATTATTCAAAACTCTGTAATAAAATGATTAAAGTTTTCTGTGCAAAAAAAAAAATGACATGCTGATTTGAGGGGAGGGGGTCCCAATGCATTGTTTAGACTCCAGCTGGAAGGTGATCTGTTTGTCACGTTGACCTGAATAGAGTCCAGTCAAAGTCAATGACCCCACCTCACCACCTCCCAGCTGGAGAAGAAGGACAGGTGTGGACCGTCAGAATCCATGTGATGTAAACAATACAAGACAATAATCTTTTCTATAATCTTTTTTCCAGTCATTTTATTTAATCATTCATTGATTTGGTTTCCAAATATATAAACTTGGGTGTCTCGGATATTGCTCAAATTTTTTGATGAGTAAAAATACGATGAAAAAAAGGAAAACGTGAAAAATCTTCAACATACTCTTATTTTGCTCATCCTGGTTGTAAGGAGCGCAGGCTCAACTGGTATTGGCAGCACATGTAGAAGATAGGGACACCACGAAACAGTACGAGCAGGTACTTTTTTTCAGCAAGGCAGCAAACAAACAGTTTAATGCAGGAAGGCTTATACAGCATAGCATTAAAAAAAATCTGCCTAGTACTGGAGGACTTATCCTACCCAAAAACTCTACAAATCCTCTGGGCTCCTGACCAGAACTAAGAAAACCCCAAAATCCTGGAGCTCCACACCATGTGTGGGTGAGA
>NW_017308821.1:38441-58020 GCF_000935625.1 Nanorana parkeri | reverse complement strand
GTGGGGGGGGCGGCCCGCACCCAGGTGACACAATTGGAGTGGTGAATCCAAAAATGACTGACAGTCATTTTGGTGTCACCCCCTCTAAAAAGTCGGGCACTTGGTCATAGGCCGAGAGCCCAACAGTTTCAGGAGAGAGGATGGGAGCCAGTGGGATACCTCATCCCGCCGGATGAACGTTGCCTCCTTTCCCTGCCAGCGTCCATAACCAAGATGGCCGTCTGCAGGTATCAATAAGATGGCCGTGCATGCACCATGATGTCATCGCGCACACGCGTGGTGACATTGCGGCGTGGTGTCACCCGGTATGTGACACCTGGCCTCCGGACGTCCCTGGACATAGGTGACAATATCCACAACCCTGCCAGCCTCAGCCAGTGCCTCACTATATATATATATACACACACACACACACACACATTATATTGCCAAAAGTATTGGGACACCCCTCCAAATCATTGGATTCAGGTATTCCATGAAATTTCCTTGCTACTAAATATTCCGCGGTCACTTGTTACTGGTATTATAACAAAGTGGAAGCAACTAGGAACAACAGCAACTCAGCCACGAAGTAGGCGGGGTCAGCGCATGCTGAAGCGCACAGTGCGCAGAAGTCGCCAACTGTCTGCAGAGTCAATAGCTACAGACCTCCAAACTTCGTGTGGCCTTCAGATTGGCACAACAACAGTGCGTAGAGAGCTTCATGGAATGGGTTTCCATGGCCGAGCAGCTGCATCCAAGCCGCACATCACCATGTGCAACGCAAAGCATGGGATGCCGTGGTGTAAAGCACGCCGCCACTGGACTCTAGAGAAGTGGAGACGTGTTCTCTGGAGTGACCAATCACGCTTCTCTCTCTGGCAATCCGATGGACGTGTCTGGGTTTGGCGGTTGCCAGGAGAACGGTCCTGGCCTGACTGCATTGTGCCAAGTGTGTATAAGCAATATAGTGTGTATATATACAGTACAGTATATACAATGTTTTTCTTTAAAATGCTATCAAAAGGGCAGATTTACTTTCAACTTTACTTGTAACATTAGTATAAAAAAAACATTTTTAAAAGCTAAAACTGATTTTTATTTATATCCACCAGTAATTCAAACCCAACACATAGCGATATTATGTTTAAAGTGATATTATTTTAAACTCATGCGTTCTACTATTTTCCTTTGATAATCTGGAGATTTGTAAACATTTGAACGCTTTCCATATAAAAAAAAAAGTAGAACTTAATTTTTCTTTAACAGATAATACAGCGAATCTTTGACTTGCATTCTCCTATATTCTGATATTTCGTAGTTTGTGATTGTCTAGTGTTTTTTATTTAAATATATAAAGTTTGGAGTCTCACCCAGAACCCCCTCTACATTTTTTAATGACAAACATTCTAAAAAAAATCCTAAAATAAAATGAAAACTGTCTCATGTAGATTGCTGCCTCCTTCTACTCTTATAACTACTCTGAAGAACAGATGGAGTTTGGATTGAGAAGAGGAAAAAGTTCCTGTACTGTCCATTCTGTGGGGCAGAGTCAATGTGCTAATCTACTTGTCCTGGGAAGAGAAAGGGGGGAGGGTGGATCTCATTTTACATAACAAAGCATTCACAGAAACTCTTTCGGCCCCGGTGTATAAGAACGGAGCTTCAAGTGATATCACAAATTCATTTTCTTCTACGGAATGGCATCTGCTGACCTGAGAGAAGAGCTGAACTGCTCCATCTGCCTGAGCCTTTATAAGGAGCCCATATCGCTGAAATGTGGACACAACTTCTGCCGGGACTGTATCGTGACCGTGCTGGATACACAAGAGATATGTGGAAATTTTTTCTGTCCGGAATGCAGAGACGAGTATACAGAGCGCCCTTCACTGGAGAAGAACAGGAAGCTGTGTAACATCGTGGAGCACTTCAGATCCGCTCACCAGGAGGACACAGAGGTCTTGTGTACGTATTGTGATTTTCCTGTACCAGCTTCTAAAACTTGTCTGCACTGCGAGGCTTCATTCTGTGAGAAGCACTTAAAAAACCACAGCAAGGCAGGACATCACCTTTTATTTCAACCCACCAAATTATTTGAAGACAGAAAATGCTCCACTCATCAAGAAATCCTAAAATATTACTGCACAGAGGATAGAGCCTGTATCTGTACTTCCTGCTGGGTGGCCGGAGACCACAGGGGACACCAGGTGGAGCTTCTGAACGAGGCCGCTGAGAAGAAATGTAAAGATGCCACTGGGAAGTTGAGCGCTGAGAAACAGAAGACTGAGAACACAATCCAAGATATAGGAGATCTCGGGACATGTGAGAAAGCAAAAGCAGCTGAGATCACAGAGAACATTGGTAAACTGTTTAAATACATCAAGGAAATGCTGGATGATGTAGAGAAGCGAGTCCTGACCGAGATCTCCAGACAGGAGGAGCAGATCTCACAGTCAGTCTCCGATCTGATCCGGCAGCTGGAGAGACAGAAAGACGATCTGTCCAGGAAGATTAATGAAATCCAGGACTTGCATAAGATCACAGATCCATTAACTTTTCTCAAGAAAGAACTTATCGGTGATTACTTATTTCCTAAGAATGGTGACAACATCAGTGATCTAAGGAAAGCCGAACGTATGGATGGAGTAGTGATCACAAAAATACTGCACACAGGGCTCCTGGACTTTACTGATCGTTTGATGAACCTGAAAATAGAGAGACACCTGTCGGACCAGACGAGATCAAACATCTTACTGGATATAAAAACAGCCAGTAATTACATTAGGCTCTCCAAAGATCTCAAATCAGCTTCTTGCAACATTAAACCCGAGACCAGACCAGATGATCCGGAGAGGTTCAAAGCCCGGCAGGTAATAAGCACATGCAATTTCTCAATTGGGAAACACTACTGGGAGGTGGATGTGAGCGCAGCCAAGGAATGGCTCATAGGGGTGGCTGATCACAGCATAGAGAGGAAGACAGAGGGAGCTGAATCTTATATAGGTTATAATGACAAATCATGGGGTCTGGCCCAAAGAACTGGTCTTCAAGCCAGGCACAAGAACCTTGTTAAAAATATAGACTCCAACTCATCTCTAAAGACTGTCGGGATCTATCTGGATTATGAGGCTGGGCGTCTGTCCTTCTACCAGCTGTGTGACCCCATCAGACACCTCCACACCTTCATCACCGACTTCAAGGAGCCCCTCCATGCTGCTTTCTATGTGTTCCCAAAGAGCTCCATCAGGATTATCAAGTGAGCACCATTACGGATTAAATTTAGATGCAAACCCTAACTGAATGACATTTCATTTGCTCCTTGCACTTTGTACTATAAGCAATTGCCATCATATAGTAACCATGCTTCACCTTTGGGTTGGGCTCCTCAATACTGGATTGTCCACTCACCCCACTGGAGACATCCTGAGTCAGTTCTGATACATGCCTGATATATGTGGGGGAAATGCTTCTAACAGCTCAATACAAGAACAAATCCATTTATAATTGTATGTAATGCATTCACGGGGAAGATGACTCTGTTACATTGTGTACTGTATAGTTTTAAAACTTTTATTTTAATTACTAGGCCATTATGTAATGCTACTTTATCCAAGTGTAACTGTTGGTAGATTGCTTATCCATGTTACCAGCTAATATCTTCTACTGGGATACAAGTCCCGTGAGGCATTGCAAGACCAAAGGCATGACTCCCAGAGGTATCATGGGGTTATTAGTTTCACCAGAGCTGGAATGCTGAGGTTGCCTACCCCTGCCCTAACCTATCCTTTTGCTACAAAAAGTGCTTTTATTATTACTTGTGTCCCCATTGAGAGTGAGTTTACCTTCACTGGCACACTCTAATAGATATGAAGTGAACAGATATTGTCTCATTTCCTGTTCTGTCTGACACACATTTCGTGGACATGACGTTAGAGAAAATGTCCCTAATGGGGACACAGACAGCAATAAAACCCCAACAGAGGATTTTTTTCCCCTCACTCTGCTGGAAAATGTGTTTTTATTCCTGCCTGTGTTCCTATTGAGGGATTTCTCCCACTTCATATCCTTGTACAAACATGGTCACCCAGACAGGAAGTTCTAAAAGGGGGACCCATGCAGCAAAAAAATAAGGTGCTTAGCCTTCCCTTACTATAGCAAAGGGTGCTTTTTTGGTTGTCTGTGTCTGTCTTAGAGAGTTTCCCTCACCCCCTGTCCTGGTGACACATTGTCAATGGAACAGTGAACATGGGAAATGAGGTTAAATCTCCCCAATGGAAAGCTAAAGTCTTAGCCAGAGATACACTTTAATCTTTTACACCTTTGTTATAACATCTGTCTATAACTATCTGTATATACACTGTGGTTTGGTTTTTAAATACATTTTATCAAGAAATTCATGCCCCATGTGTTTGCTTGTTTGTTTATTTGCACATTAAATGTTAGTACCGTGCCATTCCCAACCCCCCCAGCAATATGTGACTCCCCAGCCCAGCCACCAGACTGCCATAGCTTGTTACAATACCTGAGTTGGTAGCTGCTTTCATGTACATGTCCTCCACACAGAAGGCATCACGACTGAAGTTGGGAATCAGGTGGTTGGTTTATAGCAAGTTATGGCAGCCTCCCTTGTGGCTGGGGAGACAAACCAGTTCAGATGATTTTGCATTAGTTTGGGATAATGAAGTTTTTGCTTTTTTAAAAAGGATAATGGTTGACAGTGTTAAAATTCCTTTGTTTTCTTGTGGGTACCTTGTCACATCTGGTGGTGCCCTGTTGGGGTGGCAGGTGGTTGGTTAAAGCCGAACTCTAGGCAAAAAACTATTTTGAACTGTGCAATTTATTCATATCAATGAATATCTGGGATCAACTCAGCAATATCTCAACACCACATCCCTAAAGGACTATATCATAGTGAACTGTGATAGGTATGGAATGTAGGACTTTTCAGGCGCTACAATAATGTTCTTACATACAATGCTTGTTAGGGAATCAAAGTACAAGTTTTATAAATACAAAGAAAGACAGTTGCTTGTTACATATATTTGACTTTGTTATAATACTGTATAATACATAAATACATATATTTCCAATGCCTAGTCAATTACCCGGGCAGGTAGCCCAGACAGTACATATAAAATGCAGCCGAGGTTACCCTACAAATTTTCTTCGACTGTGAATGAGTTACCATCTAGCTGGTTTCCTCTATACAAAATCATCATGTTGGTATCAAGGAATGGGCCACCCTCAATATAATTCATTGCGTTTCACAGTCCTTAATGACCACTTCTTAAAAAAAGGCAGTAAATGTAGATCCACAATGCTCAGATTTCAAAAGATGGTATCCCACCTGAGTGTGTAACAGGGAGCAATAGGGGACCACACTAGAGGGGTAGGGCATCTAGACCACATGCGCTGAGAAATAATCCTTCCCAAATTGCTACCGCCATCATTGTAGCCCGTAATTATAAACTTGTATGTAGCATAGATGAGTCTATCATTTTCAATCCAGATCAGAGATAAACCATGTCTTGAACTGGAAGTCAGCAACAGAGTCAGCGACAGGAAGCCTGAGTAGGCTCCTGAGACTAGCCATTGGGCCCTGGGGCTGAATTTGCTTTCATGAATTGAGTGCATCTGGAAAGCACCATTCAGCACTCCAACAGGATTATAATACCAAACCGTATTTACCATTATTGGTTTTTGTTGACATTGTTTTGATAGTTAGATTGATTTCAAGCTGTGGTTGATACTCAATACAAGTATCAATCCGGGTAAGAGGAATAATAAGAGGAATAATAAGGTAGTGTTGTTGAACTATTTTAGGGGGAGAAGTAAAAGCTGCATCAATCAAGAGGCTTCAAGGATTCCACACCCAGGTGATTGCTTTGGGGGGTTCTATTCACTGGTTCAAATGGCAGGTCTGCATCTTAATCCACAGTCTACGAATCACCTGGTAGATACAAGCAGTGGCGTCACTGGAGGGGGGCAAGGGGGACAATTGCCCCCCCTAGGTTAGTCCTTGCCCCCCGTGTGCCCCCCCGCTAACAGTGGCGGATCCGAGTGTGCACCCACAGTTGAAAATAGCCGTGGAATTTGAAGTACCTTGCCGACGCCGAGAGCTGGTGGGAGGCAAAAGTACAGCAGCCTGCAGGCACACTGCAATGGGGCAGCCCTGGGGCCTCGGCCAGGAGGAACGAGCGGCAGCCACTTGATTTCAGAGCCCACCACCTCTCCCTGCTGCATGTGTTCCCACCATGAGGACAGTCAAACAAGGTGTGTGCCTTAAGTCACATTGTTTGTAACCCTCTGTAACTGATGGAATTGTTCTGCATTTATGTATGAAGTATTGCTGGGAGTTGTAGCCCTCTATCGCTGGTGCCATTCAGCATTGCAGCAGTTATGGTCAGTTGGCCAGTATGGGCATTGAAAAAAAATCTTGCACCAGGGCCCTTTGTTGCTTAGGTCCGCCACTGGCTGCTGGTGTTCTGATCTCCAACGACGATATCCAATTCCGTCACTTCCGGCCGGTACCCTGCAGCGCCGGTCCAGCGGCGGAGGAGGCCAGACCCCAGCAGCAGGTAAGAGGAGCTGGGACAGAGGTACAGACAAAGGGACCCTGGCCAGCCCACCTGAGACCCTGCAGAGCCCACCATAGGGAGTCTCAGGTGGGCTATGCAGGATCTATGGTCACTCTCAGGTGGACTGTGTGGCATCTCAGGTATGTGTGGGGTCTAAGGTGAGCTCTGCGGGGTCTCAGGTGGGTCCTGAGCCCAGTGCGTACCTAAGTCTAGAGTCCAGTCGTTGCTAAGTCCAGAGGCCAGTGCGTTGCAAAGTACTGAGACCAATTCATATACAGTTCTGCATTGCTGTATAACATATTGCTGGGATTTGTAGTACAGCCGGTTCCATCCTGCATTAGAGCGTAAGCTCCTCTGTACAGAGATTGATGTGGCTGGCTCAGTGTTCTCTGTACATCTCTGTAGTATATGTCAGAGCTACAGTATATTAATGTATAATAATAATAGTAGTGTGAGACTGTGGGTGGACGTTCGAATGTAAGCTCCTGTGGTGCAGAGACTGCCGGGGGGGTTGGGGGGCCAGTCTGTTCCTTAGGTCCGCCACTGTTTTTGCTGTTGGTAATAAGTGCAGGACAGCACTTAGTAGGTTCCCGGCCCAGCTTCCCTATAACTTGGTACCTTCCTGTACATGCAGGAAGGGGAGTTTTCAGGAGGCGGAGCTTGGTCTGTTGCGGCCTTTACCAAAGAGCGATCTGGACCAGAGTCGCTTGAGTGGTAAGGTGGGTGTTTTAGCAGCCTGATCATGGGGGGGCCCGCACACAGCCTGCATAGAGCTCGCAGCCCACCTGGGAGCCTGTACAGGCTTAGATATGTAGTGGATAGTTGAGGGGTTAGTATGTTAGTACAATAACAAGGTATCATTGCATACCGCATTACTCTCATATTTCTAATCTTATTTATACAGTATATACTTATTTAGTTTTTTTCAGTGGTATGATTTAGTGGTAAAATGTATTAGTGCCCCCGCGGTTTTGACTGTGGTATCTTATGTGCCCACCCTATATATTGTTCCTATAGTTGCCACTGGATACAAGTAGCAGCCCAATACCTTCCCTTTAGTAGACATGTGCGATTCGTTTCAGAAAGATTCGTTATTCAGAGATTTGGATATATCTGAATCTCCGAATGACAGAAATGCATGAAAACGATCCGAATTTCAGTTGACGAGAATTTTGGAAGAAATTAGCTAGCGGTAGTCTTACAAAATGTCATTTTTGGACGAATTTTCGTTGCAGCAAAGTGACATTAGATTTAAAAAAAAAAGACTTTATTTTTTTTTTTACAGTCAGTGTGAGATTCCCCCAATTGATACCAGACCCTTTAGGTCTCGTAGGAATGTTAGGAGGGACCCCCCAAGTTAAAAATAAAAAAAAAGTGTGTGGAATTCCCCCCAAAATCCATACCAGGCCCTTTAGGTCTGGTAGGAATTTAAAGGGAGAACCCCATCCCCCAAAAATGGGGGGTGAAAAACGTGGGGTCCCCTCTAAAATTCCTGCCAGACCCTTGATCCGAGCACAGGCCTGGCAGGGCAGGAAGGAGGGGGGGGACATTTGAGTGTCCCCCCCCTGCGCCTTACCAGGCCACGTACCCTGGGATGCCGATGGGGACAAGGGCCTCTTTCCCACAACTATGACCCGGTGGTTGTGGGGGTCTGCTGGCAGTGGGGCTTATTTGCATAGGGGTACCCCTTTATTTAAGGGGCGGCCGGATGCCGCCCCCCCTTGTGAATGAGTAAGGGGTACTTGTAGCCTCACTCATTCCCTAAAGGGTTAAAAGTCAAAGTAAATAAACAAACAACACTTTTAGAAAAAATCCTTTAATTGAAAAAAAAAAACAGAGTCAATTTTTGACTATTGCTTTATTGAACCTTTTTTTTTGTTTTTCACTTGGGGGGTCCCTCCTAACATTCCTACCAGACCTAAAGGTTCTGGTATCATTTGGGGGGAACCTCACACTTTTTTTTTTCTCTTCTGCAGACTGTAAGAAACAAAAGAAAAAAAAAGTATTTTTTTCCCCTCTAATGTCACTTTGCTGCAATGAAAATTCGTCCAAAAACGTAAATTCGTACAGACTACCGCTAATGAATTTTGTCCGAATCCGAATCCCAAAAAGAATTGACTTTCGGACACGAAAAACGAAATAACGGAAAATCCGAATGAAAACTAAACGAAACTAAACAAATTTTTTGCCGGTGCACATGTCACACCATCAAGAGTGCGTTCCAGTGCGTTCGGCCTCTGGAACGTAACCCAGCTGGCTCACTTTGTTTTGTGGCGAGAGGGGGCGTGGCGGTGCATTGGACCCAATGGTACCGCAGCCACGCCCCCCACCCACGGTGCGATCTTCAGCACCCAAACGCGTGGCACATTAGTGCCTGCGTTCCGGTCCAGTGCGATCTGCAAAAAAGTGCATGCAGCATAGAGGACTACAAATCCCAGAAATACATTATATAGCAATGCAGAATAACAAAACCAGCTATACTTTATACAGCAATACAGCAATGCAGAATAAGACCACCAGCTGTAGAGGCCTACAAATCCCAGAAATACATTATAAAGCAATGCAGAATAATATGAAACTACGTACTCTGTGCTGCTTCAGGTTGCCGGTCTGATATCTTCAGCAGAGGGTCTCAGGAAGGCTGTGCAGCGTCTCAAGAGAGCTGTGTGGGCTCTCAGGAGGGCTATGTAGCATCTCAGGAGGGCTATGCGAGGGTGCCGGGAGGGCTGTGTGGGCTCTCAGGAGGACTATGTAACATCTCAGGAGGGCTATGCGAGGGTGTCAGGAGGGCTAGGCGAGGGTTTCGGGAGGGATGTGCGAGGGCGTCCGGAGGGCTGTGCGAGGGTTTCGGGAGGGCTGTGTGAGGGTTTTCGGGAGGACTGTGCTAGGGTGTCGGGAGGGCTGTGCGAGGGTTTCGGGAGGGCTGTGTGAGGGTTTTCGGGGGGACTGTGCTAGGGTGTCGGGAGGGCTGTGCGAGGGTTTCGGGAGGGCTGTGCGAGGGTTTTCGGGAGGGCTGTGCTAGGGTGTCGGGAGGGCTGTGCGAGGGTTTTCGGGAGGGCTGTGCGAGGGTTTTCGGGAGGGCTGTGCGGGGGTGTTTCTTCGGAGGGTTGTGCGTGGTCTCGGGAGGGCTATGTGACATCTTAGGCAGGCTGTGCAAGGTTGTCTGGAGGGCTATGCGAGGGTTTCGGGAGTGCTGTGCTCGAGTGTCGGGAGGGCTGTGCAAGGGTGTCGGGAGGGCTGTGCAAGGGGGTCGTGTCGGGAGGGCTGTGCAAGGGTGTCGGGAGGGCTGTGCAAGGATGTCAGGAAGGCTGTGCAAGGATGTCAGGAAGGCTGTGCAAGGGTGTCAGGAGGGCTATGCAAAGGTGTCGGGAGGGCTGTGCGAGGGTTTTCGGGAGGGCTGTGCGAGGGTTTCGGGAGGGCTGTGCGGGGGTGTGAGGAGGGCTATGCGAGGGTTTCGAAGGGCTGTGCGAGGGTGTTGGGAGGGCTGTGCGAGGGTATTGGGAGGGCTGTGCGGGGGTCTAAGCAGGGTCTTAAAGGAACACACACACTCACGCTGCACCTCCACTAGGATCAGGAAGCAGTGCTGACAGTTTTAAAAAAAAACGATCGTATATCGTATACTCCACAGATAGGGAGGACTTACTGTGAGGAGCTCCACAGAAGGCACATGACAGCTCACAGCTACCAATACAGTGCTGCCTCAGCGGTAGGACCCCGGGGCTGCCCCTGTCCCCCTGAAATTGTGGCATCTTGTGTCCGGGGCTCAGCTTGCCTGAAAACCGGACGCGAGATTTCAAGCCATGACTGTTCGGGTGAATCACGGACAGGTGGCAACCCTAGAGTAAAGGTTCACTTTAAGAAAGCTCACCGACAATAAAAAAGAGAGTGAAGAGTCACTTCAGTTATCCAATCACGTGCAGATGAAACAAGGAAACAGGGATTTTCTTTTCACACGACTGGATCATTGAAGGGAATCTTCACACAAATCTAAGCCAGCCTCAATATCTCTGATATCATCTGATCTGACAGGAACTATCTCAGAAGTACCAATGTTTTTTTTGTCCCAACGGGTTTTTGTAGGAAAGGGTCATTGTTGCACCCCATTGGAGAGATTTCACATGTCTTCTTCTCACAGAAGACACAATAAATGGAAAAAGATCCCTCCAAGGTCAGACAGCTCTTTCCCTGCCACCTGTGTACACATTATCATTTAGGGCAATGTTCTGTAGACCCGTTTACTTTCATTGCATAAGAAACAGTTACATATTCCAGCTGCAGCAATTGACAATGAACATTTGTGCCAGGAATACAATCTGTGTACATAACTCCCTCGGGGGAAATCTTGGAACCGCCTTGAAAGGAAAAGAAAGATTAGTTTCGTTTCCGTTTGTTTTCTCTACAATGGCGTCTGCAGCTCTGGGAGACGAGCTGACCTGTTCCATTTGTCTGAACCTTTATACGGAGCCGGTGTCACTGAGATGTGGACACAGCTTCTGCCGAGACTGTATTGTGGCTGCTCTGGATACACGGGAAGGGTCTGGAGTTTACTTCTGTCCGGAGTGCAGAGAGGAGTATGTAGAGCGTCCTGTGTTGGAGAAGAACAGGAAGTTGTGTAACATCGTGGAAAGATTTCAGTCTACCAGCCAGGAAAAGACTGAGGCCTTGTGTACGTATTGTGACCTCCCTGAACGGGCTGTTAAAATGTGTCTGCAGTGCGAATCATCTTTTTGTGAAAGGCATTTGCTTAAACACAGTAAATTGGTGGACCATGTCTTGGTGGGACCTGCTGTTACCCTGGAGGACAGACAATGCTCCACACACAAGGAGATCCTGAAATATTACTGCTCAGAAGACAGGGTTAGCGTCTGTGTGTCCTGCTGCCTGGCGGGTCAGCATAGAGGACACCAGGTGGAGCTTCTCAATGAGGCCTCAGAGAAGAAGAAAGAGGAGCTGAGGAAACTCACAGAGAGACTTAACACTGATGTACAGGAGACTGATAAAAGCATTCACAATCTAAGCACCTACAGAAAAGAAGAGAAAGCCAAAGCAGCAGCTGTGGCTGAGAAAGTCTCTGAACTGTTTGGAGACATCAGGAGGCAGCTGGAGGTTCTTGAGTGGAAAGTATTGTGTGAGGTCTTCAGACAGGAGAAGCAGGTCTCACGGGCAGTCTCTAGGCTGATCCAACAGATGGAGACACAGAAGAGTGAGATATCCAGGAAGATTGATCAAGTCAAAGATCTGTGCAATATCGCTGATCCCTTTACCTTCTTGGACAAAGAGGTAGATACCGATGGACTGAGCCCCGGGAGATGTGAGGTCATCAGTGATGTGAAGGACGCTGGTAGCTTTGATGAGACACCAACCTTACAGATGCTTTACAAGGGGCTTCTACTCTTTGCTGATGGCCTCACTGACCTGAAAAGTAAGAGAGAGTTCTCAGTGATGGAGAAATCAGACATCTTATTGGATATAAACACTGCTCATAATAAGATTATTATATCGGAGGATCTCAGGTCAGCTTCTTATACTGACAAGAGTCAGAAGAGACCAGACTGCCCAGAAAGGTTTGCATGTCGCCAAGTGATGAGTACGAGCAGCTTCTCATCAGGGAAACACTACTGGGAGGTGGATGTAAGTCAAGCCAAGAAGTGGCTGATAGGGGTGGCCACCCGCAGCATGGAGAGGAAACAAATTGGCAGAGAAACCTACATAGGGTACAATGAGAAATCCTGGGGCCTCTATGAAAATCATTTCTTTAAAGCGTGTCACAATAATATTCATAAAAGTAAAGATAAGAAGTCTCCAGTGCAGGCCATCGGGATCTATATGGATTATGAGGCCGGGATTTTGTCCTTCTACGAACTGTGTGACCCAATCAGACACCTCCACACCTTCACCGCCACCTTCACTGAACCCCTCCATGCTGCTTTTTATATCTTTCCAGGCTCTTGCGTAAAAATCATCAGTTAAAGCAAAATGTAGTTTTTTTAGAAAATGGTTCCCTAACCACTGAAAGGAACCCAGAACAATAAAACCCCCAGGTCTGGCTGCAATCATCACCTACTCTATGGTGCTGCAACCCATAGTAATTCCTTTCTACCACTAGATGTCCTCGTTCTTAAATGACTCCTACCGCCACTCAACCTGGAGAGCTGTGGACATCTTGTGAGTGCAATGGGCGGGGGTTTGTGATGGCACTACTTCCTGGGGTATCACATGGTGCCCTGAAACTACAAGAGTGATGCAGAGCTGCTCTCTGCATCACTGAGGACTGCCAACTGGGGTGTAGATCTGAACAGGAAGTTGAGGAGTGGGAATAACTGGTTACACAATCCTAATGGTATATATGACTAATTCCTTACTGTTATTGGGTGGCTGCTGAAATCACACTAATCAACACTAATATTGCTTTTATCTACTTTCCCTGTAACATATTTAGGGTGTAACATGAGACATGGTCACCATACCCAACCCCCAAAGTGCCTACCCCCCACATGCCTGAATCTGAAGGTTCTTCCCTGGGCACTCTTCTGTTTGTGTGTGAATTCAGTACGCCTGTGCAGGTACCGTGTACCACCATAGCAGAGGGACTCATAGGTTTCTATGGCGCACAAATGCAATGACGTCACCGCAGTCCATTGATTATGTCCTCCAGCCCCAACAGAAGGTCCATACCTCAGTACAGACCTCGGGCTGGAGGTACACATTTCACCTGGGATCCATTGATCATGGTTGCAGCACTCTGCAGTGGCGTCACAAGGGGGGTGCGGCTCTCACTTGGGTGACACCATTGGAGGGGTGACACCAAAATGACTGACAGTCATTTTGGTGTCACCCCCTCTGAAAAGTCGGGCACTCGTTCAAGGACCGTCACCCACTCTGAAAGGTCGGGCACTCGGTCGAGGACCGCGAGCCCGACAGTTGCATGAGAGAGGAGGGGACGCGGCGCCATACCTTTCCCGCTGGGTGAACGCCCTCTCCTCTCTCTGCCGGCATCCATCACCAAGATGGACGCGCATGCGCGATGATGTCATCACGCACGTGCTCCAGGTGACACCCGGCCTAGGGACACCCCTGGTACTCTGCAGGCTTCAATGCAAAAATGTAATAAATGCAAATTTTATGTTTTATTAACTTTATGCAAAAAGTAGATTTATATATTGTATCCTGTTAGACGTTCAGCTCATCATCAGAAATGGCTTTTACTTTTACGCTGATTCTGCATCTATGTCATTGATGTTTGTGTTCCTCCACGTCTTCAGATTCCATCCTTTGTTTGGGATTGTTCAATATTCCTGATAATCAGACAAAACGTCTTCATCCTATAACGTCAAATAAATCACTTGTGACTCATCCTTGTGATTTGTGGAGTTTGGTTTAGAGTGAAACTCTGGGCAGAAAAAGAAAGATGAACGCTGGTGCCCCCTTCCCCCTCCCCTTCCACGCTCCCGGCATAAACTGTATGTGCTGCTCATTTAGCTTTGGGGAGCCTTGATAGAGTTCGGTATTTAACGTGCTCCCTGCTCGAAAACTGGTCCTCGTGCTGGCAAGATCGCCTCCTCCTAGAGTGCAGGACCCATATTGTTCAAGACCCCAGCCCACATGTTAGCCAAGGGAGTAGAAGACCAGATTGCCCACAGATGTCTCTAGTAAACCCCCCCCCAGATAAAATGAAATGTGTAAATGGGGGATGGGGCAGCGGTGGTGACATCAGTGCAGCTATCTGCTTCAATACACAATGAATAAATGGAGGAACCGCACTGTTGTCTACGACACCCATTGATTCATGCTGTCTCATGGGCGTCATTCAGCCTGTAAGACTGAGGGCACCTAGGGGCAGAATAGGAGTACTGCAGCTCAAAGTACCTACTAAAGTGACAGAAGTTAAATCTTAAAAATGCATTCAAGCATCCTAACTATTAACAACAATGAATCTTATTTGTGTATCACTCGACTAGATCCTCCAATCATCTCTGAATTGGTGCCGACACTGTCCTTCCCTCTGGAGGGTGGCTACTTTTGTTCCCCATTGTCCCTGTGTGTGTTGTAATGTAGTCACCGCTCCAAGCCCCCCCCCCCCCCTTCCGGGATGGACTACAATCTCATGATTAGTTTACGATTTGTATTGAGATTGTAGTCCATCCCAGGAGTGAGCTTGGAGCTGTGACTACTCTGCCTCTCCGTAAAATAATTATTTCCTCGCCAAGCTTCACTTTGAGAAAGATTCTATATGTTATGAAAGGTATATAAGAACTGGGTCCTTACACTGGATTCACACTGGTTCCATAGGGTGTAATGTATACTATAAATCCTGTATGGGTTCCCGCCCTCTCCCTCCTCATCTGTTATTTCCTAAAGCTGGCCATACACCTTTCAAAAAATTGCACGACTTTCGTCTTGTGATGTTTGTAAGGTAATTAAAAAAATGTACGATCTGCCCATCTTGAGATTTCCCGCAATTATCGTACAATGGGTGTATGGGCACCTTAAGGCAGATCTCCGATCCAGAACGCATGTGGATTATATTACATTGTCATCAATCAGATACAAGAATCTTCCCATGGTAATGTTGTAATACATTTTATTGGCCACAAGATGGCAGCAACGTCCACACACAATCTTCTTCAACTTACAGATGTCTGAAGTTACACATTAACAATGGATACGAAGTGACAAGTACGAGGACCCGGCTTACTATGATTTGGGGAATCGCACCAATAACAGATCCGATTTTATAAAACGATGTTGATTTGTATCTGTTCATTTTTAAAGGTGTGACTTATACTGCAAGCTCTATAGAGATTTATGAAAGAGCCAAGTTGGGCCCCTCCATTCATCTCCAGAGAGACAAACATTACCGATCTTCCCTTCTTTACAATACATTCCTGACAAGTCTCAATGTACAGTATACAGGGTCACTTTTCACAAAAGCTTCACCTTTTATCATTACAAAACTGTCCAAGAGCTCCAATCCAGTGACTTTGCCTCTGCTGCAGGCAGGAGACAGCATTTCCTCAGTCTCCTCTCCCCCAGTGATCAGTCTGCTGTAGGCAGGAGGAAACATTTCCTCAGTCTCCCCTCCCCCAGTGATCAGTCTGCTGCAGGCAGGAGGAAGCATTTCCTCAGTCTCCCCTCCCCCAGTGATCAGTCTGCTGTAGGCAGGAGGAAGCATTTCCTCAGTCTTCCTTCCCTCAGTGATCAGTCTGCTGCAGGCAGGAGGAAGCATTTCCTCAGTCTTCCTTCCCTCAGTGATCAGTCTGCTGCAGGCAGGAGGAAACATTTCCTTAGTCTCCATTCCCCTGCTAGGCATGCAAACACTTTACAAGAAAGAAATATGTCTGATGCTAGGTCCACTTCAGGAAGTCGGCTAATAGATATCCTCCTGGCCGTCAGAGCATGTACTTAAACTGCAAGCCTGACTTCAGCCTTCAGCTGGCTTGTGGGTTCTCAAAATAAAGGCCGATGTCAGCTGATTGCAGAAGCCGAACCGAAAAACGGATTTGTAACTTTCTCATAAAAACAACATCAAATAATTTCCAAATCTTTGCACCAACAAGCCGGCATTTGGGGGGTGCACCACCTTGTTTGTCTTACATTATGGCCGGTCAGGATTGCAGATTCACGCAATTTCAGAGAAATTCGGGAGAGTGAAGAGTTCATGTGCCAAAGGCAACAGCCAATGTGCAGCCAAAGTACACACACATGGCTCAGGCTGCTGAATTCTGATTAAATGATAATAGCAAGTTTCTCTGAGGCCGGATCCAGCAACATAATAATCATCCGGAGAGGACAATCCTGAAACTATTACATATCCATTTCTATAAATACTCAATGTCACCAGCAGGGGACGAGCCTCAAAGGGAAAGCGGGTAGCTGGGCATCCTCAAAATGCAAATAGAGGCAAAAACGAACATTCTTAGTATTATTTTCTATTCACATTAATTGGAATCAGATGTAATACCACATTGTGGCCACTAGATGGAGCCGAGGAGCATAGGAAATAAATCCTATGCTAAATGCCTATGCTCCTCAGCTCCATCTAGTGGCCATAATAATACTTATTTCTTATGCTCATCAGCTCCATCTAGTGGCCAAACACTATATTACATGAAAAAAATATACTAAGAACTAGGGATGCACCGATACCGGTATTTCGGTATCGAGTACGAGTACTGATATTTTTTTTCCGGTACTCGCCGATACAGATTACCGAAAGTCCCATTCAGGAAGCCAGGCGGCGTGTAATGACTCGCCACCTGGCTTCCTGATTAGCCGGTAAGTCAGGCGGCGTATAAAGACTCGCCATCCGGCTTCCCGATTAGCAGGGAGCTGTCCCCATGCTTCTAGTCACTAGATGACGCGAAAGCATTGAGCCCGGCTTTCAGGGCAATCAGGAAGCCAGGCGCCGTGTAATGACGCGGCACCCGGGTTCCTGATTGGCCTGTTCCATGCTCCCTCATCGTGAGGTGACTAGGGAGTATGAAGCCGGCTTCCTGTCGAATCAGAAAGCCGGGCAGCGAGTCATTACAAGCTCCCTGGATTCCTGATTGGCCGAAAAGCCGTCTGCGTGCATGGAGCCGGCTTCCCGGTCAATCAGGAAGCCGGGCAGCGTGTAATGACGCCCTGCCCGGCTTCCTGATACCGGAAGTATCGGGCTTAGCATTAGAGCATTTGGTAGAGTATGAGTACTCGCCCAAATACTCGGGAACTGATACCGATACTAGTATCGGTATCGGTGCATCCCTACAAAGAACATTTGTTTTTGCCTCTATTAGCACAGAACGATCATTTACAGAGGAATTGTTTACAAATAGACCTCCGTGTCTGATTAGCACATGATCTATAATAATACACCTCTCAGACCACATGTACACCTGATCCATTTGAAGCGTCACCAGAAGTGCTTCAATGCTTGACGCTCGGACTTCCATTATATTAAAGGGGAACTATGGGGTTAAGGCTTTTCCCCATAGTTCTCCTTAGGGTAACGGGAGGACACAAACTAGCGTCCTCCCATCACCCTAAGCTCAGTATACCGCGAGCTGTAGCTCGTGGTATACTGAGACGCCGAAGCTGAAGCGGATCCCGACAATTGTGTCGGGATCCGCCCAGCTGCGTGACTGACAGCTGGCTGCGTGACTGACAGCTGGCTCTGACAGTCAGCGCTGGCGGATCGGAGGAAGGAGGAATCCAGCCCCTCCCCTGTCAGGGCAGAGAGCCGTGACACGGTGACAGGATCGAGAGGTGAGCGAACGCCGGTATGTGTTCGCTCACCTCCCGATCTACTGAGCCGACCTGTGACAGTCTCATTGTCACAGATCGGCTAGAACTATGAGGTGAGTGAAAAGCACCCCCCTCATAGTTCTCCTTTAAATTCATTGGTGCCCATTCACTCCTGAGAATAGAGTCACTTTAAGCTCAAAGCTTGAAGAAGTACATGAGCTTCTTTTGGGACAAACAAGTTCCGGCACCAATATACTTCGACCGGGGCACCTGAATAATGCATTTTTTTTGCACATTTTCTTGCCTAGTAACTAGCTTTTCATTGGCTAATAATAAAAAAAACACCCAAGCCTGAGATGCGAAAAAAAATACCCGAAAACAATTAAGGATGCTCATCTAAAGTGTAAATGGGGCTCTCTCTCGTTCTCTGGGAGGACTGGGAGGTCTTTGGCTACATTTCGTGACTTTATCAGTTCCCAGTTTTAGGAGGAATTACCTTTTTTTCAATCACTTTTCAGGTTTTTCTATGATCGGAGAGGTTCTGGGGGTGTCAAGGTCATCCTTAGAACTGGAAAGCTGAGCTCTGTATACCATGGCTCAGAGTCAGTTTGCGCTCAACACCTCTGCCAGTAATCCTCCAACCTAAGCCAACCAAAAAAAGTCCTGCACAAGTTCCAAATTGGTCTGAATGGAGCTTATACATGGTCATCCTCCCAGTGGTCAGGCCTGGAGATTGCCTAATCAGTCACCCAGAGATGCATTGTGGGAGGAAGGGCAGGCAGTCATGTGCTCCCATTCATACCTAGCAGCCTCATACGCATGTTGATTTGCTCCAGGGTAGTGAACCAGGAGGCAGGTCAGTGGGGGATAGAGGGGTGCATTGTGCAGGTCATCAAAGGGGATCTGACATCAATGTACAATGTTGTCTTAACTCTTAGATCCCGCCCACTTATTTAAAAATGTTTTTTCATGTTACAACTATTCAAACTTAAGGAGAAAAAGCAAACATATACTCCCCTTACACCCTACAAGGGTTGCCACCTTTTCTTCAAGTGAAACCCGAACACTGTAGCGACGTGCAGACATTTTTTGGGAGAATGAGTCGCATCTTTTTCATAAGTAAATATCACAGTTGAGACTATTTTCAGTGGGGGGCCAGTAGCCCCTATGTTAATTTTGGTTGCCCCTGTCGGCCTGGCATCTTGTGTCCGGGTTTCTGCTGCCATGTAACTCGGACACAGCATTCAAAACCCGGACTGTCCGGGTGAATCCTGGACGGGTGGCAACCCTAATACCTTGGGCCTTCCGATGAGATACCGGGAAAGCTGAAGATTCCAAGTCTTCTGAAAAGGATGCTTCATGTCCAGCATGACTTACTTTAATTCCACTTGTTGTATTTTGATGCTTTGTACTGAAATTATGTATTCACAGACAGGCACTACAAGGTTCAGCAAAGACCCTGTATGGAAGGCCGGGCTGGGCCAGGACAGGCCGCCGGGACTTTGTACAAATCCTCATCTGCTTTCCATCTGCGTGGGCTGAAACTGGTGCAAGTTGCTGACTCCACTAAACATTATCTGGTGTTCCTTTCTGTTTACTTTTATTTCTCTTAGTGTTCTATCTCTTGAACTATTTAGAGATCAGGGCTATAACCATGTGTGATGGACCCCCCAAAAGACCTTGAAGGGGCCCCTTGACTTTTTAATGCAAGTCTCAAAGGATCTTCAACTAGCGCTACAAAATACTGTTTTCCTGACAATTTTACTGAGGTTCCCAAACTATATATACACCATATCCAT
>NW_017308821.1:30000-38385 GCF_000935625.1 Nanorana parkeri | reverse complement strand
ATAGCTACTGTATGTTCTTAAAGCTGAACTCCATACACAGTTGAAAGCATTGTCCCCCTGATGCTGTGCAGGCCGCCTGGGTCGCTATGGCATCGCAGGCTGAGGACTGTCACTGGCAGCTGTGAGGACTAACGTGCCGCAGTCCAGATCACCTGTCAGTGATCTGGGCAGCGGCGCGTTCATCCTCACAGCTGCTGCTGAGTCAGTGACAGGCCAGCAGCTGCGGTGGAGGTCGGGCCCAGCGGCGGTGGAGGAGACAGTGCCCGGTGGAGGAGGAGGTCAGGCCCAGTGGCGGTGGAGGAGGAGTTGGGGCCCTGGTCCAGCTGCAAATATGGAAGTCAGAGGAGTAGGAGGAGGCCGGTGCCGTCGGTGGAGGAGGCTGACAACGGATCGTGGCTGACAGGTAAGAGGTGTGCAGGGGTGTGACCAGCCCACCTGAGACTCTGCAGAACCCACCAAAGAGAGTCTCTGGTGGGCTCTGCAGGGTCTCTGGTGGTCTTTGTGGTGTCTATGGTGGGCTCTGCAGCAGTGAGCGGGAACATGTTTTTTTTGGGGGGGGGGGGGCATACAACATTTTGCTATGGGGCCCTGTGATTTCTAGCTACGCCGGTGGTTGAATGATATACAGTTTATATATATACACACACACACACTCTCTCTCGCTTTCCATTTACTGTATGAAGCAGACTTGTTCACAGCTACGGTACAATGTTTATTGAACAGGATATCAGACAATCACTGATCAGTTTTGGTTATTGTTGAATATTCATGTCCGGTACAATAAGAGTTTGTCCATGTAGTAAAGAGTTAAAACCGAAACAACTCAGCCAGCCACCTCCACCATGAAGAATCGCCGCCGGATGTGTTCACTGGGTGTCATCAAAAAGCAATGAAATCATTAAAAAACACACCGCGGTTGATGTTTTACAATCCCCTCCCCCATCTGAAGTGTTTGCACTGTGGAGCCTGCAGACAAAAGAACAATATTGACCCAGCAAAGGCCCAGCCGTGCACCATTCACCCATAAGGGAGCGAGCTTTGTTATTAGGGTTTGTAGACATTTCAGTTGGTTAAAAAAAATAATGTGTACAGCGAGCACATAAAATCTGACCTCCGTCCTCCCCTTCAGTCTTGTACACTTGTACCAGCTCCTCTCCTGGACTGAAATGGCTTCCTCTGATTTCACTGCACACTTTTTATTCATTGGCTATCTGAAGACTTATAAAGTACACTTTATGTCCTGTTTGGGGGATATTTGAAGAAGCTCATCTGGGATTAATTGGCCGACTCTTACTAGTTCATCATCCAACCCACTTATACCTACCTTTCCCGAGCCCTTCAGCCCTTCCATTCTCCCAGGAGTCATGCCATGTGTAAGCTCTGTGTCAAATGGTGTCAGAGCTTACACAGGGATGAGGATGATGCTCTTCTTCTTAGGTGACAGTATTCAGTCCCGGTGATTGGCTGGTCAGGCCCAAGCAATGCATTCTGTGACAAGGTATCTGTCACGATCTGGGATCAGGCTCAGAGTCCAGCAGCTGAAGCAGCAGGCAATTCGTAGTATAACAGAACGGGTTTGGTACACAAGCAGAGGGTAGTGGTGGAGGAGCAGGCAGAAGCGTAGTCAGTGAACAAGCCGAGGTCAGTAGCCAAAAGGTGTCAGGTATGTAGCAGAAGACGATGAGAGTAGTCGGTGAATCACCAGCCAAGGGTCGGTACACGGGAAGCAGTATGAGTAGATTGTAGCACAGAGGGAGCAGGAAGCAAGATCAAGGCAGGAGCACAGTAATCTGGCAAAGAGGAAGTGCAGAGGCATGGCTTAAACAGGACGTTCAAGGGAGGAGCAAGGAGGTCAGAGTTCAACATCTGATTAGGTATAACTGAGGATATACAGGAGATCAGGCAAGAGGCTATCCAAGGTTCTTAGGTGGCTCAGCAGGTAGAACCACCACCAGCTACAGCAGAGGCTCTGTGTTCAGACCCGGTTCCTGACAGTACCATAAGTCCCCTCATCCAGAGCCTCTGGGTATTTAGGACAGCTCCAATGGAGCAGCAGATTATTGAGTATGCAAAAAGGAATGTGAGTATAAGTGGGTGATGGGCTGGACTAGCTCGGGCTAAGTAGACAAAGTGGCAGAGTCTCTTCAATGTAGAAGATAAGGGAGACGCTGACTATCATTATAGCAAACTCCAAGTAGGCTTCAGCATATATGACAGTCAACACCTATATTATGATCCATTTAACAGCCTCAAAGAGAAGTTGAAGGTGGTTTTGAACGCTGCTGGAACTGACCTGTACCAACCACTGGCCAGTTTTGGTTGGAATCCAGTAGCCTCATCAGTATGTTTTTGGACTGAAGGCAGAAAGCAAATAGTTGGCATGGCCAGAAGGAGCCCACACACCACCTACAGACATGGTGGGAATCAAATGAAGGACTTCAATTAAGATAGATGTAAATCCTAACCATGGAGCCACACATGCTAGCCCCTTGAATTTAAATGCAAAGGTGGTGGCATTTTTTGAGGTTTTTATTATATTTCACTGCAAAATGTCAGGAGAGCTAAGCGAGCCGCAGAAAGAAACCTTACACTAAGCCGAGACAAGTAAAGCTATGAGTTGGTGCACATGGTCATATACTATTTTATGGAATAAGCCGTTCAGTGTTCAGTATATTAATGATACAGGAGCCTCATTTAAATTGGTAATGCCTAAACATCTGCTGCATGTGAATAGATTTTTGGTTAGAATATAAAGGAAGTGAGGGAAAATCTCTTCCATGGGGTCACAGATTAGCAACCTGACCAACACTTTTGACTCTTCCCTATTCTATCCGGAAAAAAAAAATCACTAGAATTAGGCTTTAAGTTTGCAGTAACCTTTATCAGGTATTGTGGGTAGACATGCACGTTTCTCTATTACAGCATCACCATGGCACAATAGTCAGAAAATATCTTATCCCATTGGCACTAACAATACTATAGAAGTGATTTGGATATAAAATGAATAATATTTTCTATTAAAAGAAGAACTATGGGGGTCAGTGTTTTTCCCCAAAGTTCTCCTAAGGGTCATGGGAGGACATAAACTAGCGTCCTCCCATGACCCAAAGCTCAGTATATCGCGAGCTACAGCTCGCGGTATACTGAGACCGCCGCAGCCGGGACGGATCCCGACATTGCTGTCTGGATCCACCCAGCTGCGTGATTGACAGTTGGCTCTGCCTATCTAGAGGCAGAGCCAGCTGTTACCGCCCCTCCCCCCTCCGTTTCTCCAGTTAGCGCTGGAGGATCGGACAGGGTGGGGGGGATCCCTGCAGGGAGCCGTGAGTGACAGTCACGGCTCTCTGCAGGGACATGATCGAGAAGTGAGCGAGCGCCGGTATGTGTTTGCTCACTTCCCGATCTATTGAGCCGACGTGTGACAGTTTAATTGTCACACGTCGGCTCGAACTATGAGGTTGAGTGAAAATCACTCAACTCATAGTTCTCCTTTAATGTAGGATGAATACCATTGTCAAGAGATGACTCCTCTCGTGTCAAGATACAATCCAAGTGGAACCAAAATAAATCAATAACTGTCTGGCTAAGTCACTTAAAAACTAAAAACCCCATTAGAAGGACTGTTTCCCCTAAGAACGTGCATTTCCTGATGCCATTGCGATTGGTTATGTGCTGGTTTCTTGCAGGTTTGTAGGTCCTTAGTGGGGGAATTTTCACCCAAAGTTCACAGTGTTGCCATTATGCTGCCCCAAGCACATAAACAGTGGATGATGATGCCCTGTTATCCAAGTGCGGCCCTTTTTTGCCCCACAACTCCATATTGTTTGATTATTCCAATGAAAATTCAGTCCAACACATGAAGTTGGAGCCAGCATACTGTCTCTTTTGTATTTGGAGCTCCAACTGGGCTTTGCAGTCAAACAGTCAAGAGCCCCTAGAAAGAGGCGATAGCTGTGTGCTATCTGAGCTCCGCAAGTTCCTTTTAGTGGTCCTTATGTTTTCATGAACTTCAAATGCTGGGTCAAATTCTGTCTAATTTTGTAGACATTCTGCATAAGGACTATCTAGTTTACAGGGATGAAATTGGGGGAATTTGGTTTTGCAATTTAAAGGTTCTTTTATCTTGCCAAGTAGCCAACTCCATATTATCAGGGACAATTAAAAAAGTGTTTGTCAGTCAAATCCCGCAAATCCAGGCCTACAGCCTCAGGAGGACTGGCACAGGTGATATTGTTGTAGATGTAACTTGGAGGACTAAGGTCATCACCCTCTGAAACAGACTGCACCAGCCGTGGGACAATGGTGGCATTTCTTAAGCAGAAGTTTCTGAGGTCTTTAAGTGGGCAGCTGCAATCCCACTGGTTTCCATTCAACCAAAGCTGCTCCAATGGGGAGTTTGTCAGCAAGAAACTAACGGAAATGGTTTTCAGGGGGTTCCGTTGTAGACTGAGATACCTCAAGTGAGATAAAGGCTGGAATAGATCAGCAGCTGTGGAACTCAGTTGGTTATCTGAAAGGTCAAGCCAGTGGAGCCTCTGAAACGGACTGAAGGTCTCTGAAGAAATGGTTAGGATTTGGTTATTAGAAAGAAGAAGGTAAGAAAGGTCATTCAACCCAGTGAAGCATTTGGCTGAAAGTTGGGTCAACCTATTGAGGCGGAGGTCAAGCTCAAGCAGATCTTGAAGGTCAGAGAAGCTGTTATCATCTATACCTAAAATTTCATTCCGCTGGAGAAAGAGCCTCCGGAGATTTGAAAGGCCTGAGAACACGTGCGGCTTTATTTTGCTGAGACAACTGTTTTCCAAGTGCAAGCTGTGAAGCTTGCCCAGACCTCTAAAAGAATGTTCTTGGAGAGTTTTGAGGCAGTTCCCAGAAAGGTTCATCACTGCCACATTGAGGAGTCCCAAAAATGCCCCGGGACGAATCTCTTGAATGCTGTTGTGATTTAAAGACAGAAACTCTAGTTGGTCCAAACCATCAAATGCCTTTTCGGTAAGACTCTTAATCTTATTGTGCCCAAGATTTAACTCCTCTAAGAACTGGAGATCTTTGAAAACCCTTGGCCTTAGGCTTGTAAGGGAGTTGTTGGATAATCGTAAAACATGGAGGCTCAACAAACCGAAAAAGGTGTCTTCGGACAAAGCCGACAAACGATTATGGGACAAATCCAGCCACCGTAGGGACTTCATGCCCGCAAAAGCTCTCGGAGCAATGGTAGATATAATGTTGTGGTTGAGATACAGTTTTTGGAGCTTGTGTAGCTTTGTGAAGATGTGAGCCTTTATTCCCCTCAGCTGGTTTCCGCTTAAATCTAGCTCCTTTAGCTCAACCAGGCTGAGGAACAGAGGAGGATGAAGATAGGTCAAGCGGTTTCCAGCCAAGACAAGCTCTCTTAGATTCGGTAGGTCGTGAAACACCGTATCTGGGAGAACCACCAGTAAATTCCATCCCAAATTCAAGTACCAAAGGTTTGAGAGTCCAGAGAACAAACCATCTTCAATTTTAGTAAAGTAATTGTTGTTGAGACTCAGAGACACCAAGTTCTGAGTGTGAAGAAAGGTGTTGGGAGCCAGAAACTTCAACATGTTCCTTTCCAAGTGTAGGTGGGCCAAAGACTTCAGCCCATGGAGGGCGTGTTGCTCCAGACTATGCAAATGGCTGCTCTGCAGGTTGAGGAAATCGAGCTGGGACAGATTTTTGAAGGCTTCTTTTGGCAGAGTGGTGAGGTTGTTGCCATCAAGCCACAGAGATCGGACATTAGTCGGCAGCTGATCTTGAATCTGGGAAAGATTCCGGGAGCTGCAGAAGATGTTGTACTCATCATTGTATTCATAGCTGCACAGGCAGGGAGTCGGGCATTTGATCTCTGTAGATGCATTTCCACCAGAAGGCCTGGAATCAGAGGCCAGAACATTCCTCGATATGAAAGAGCAGAAAATGACCGCCGTCACAAAACCTGAAAAGATGAGAAATTTGGATCAAAGTTAAGAAGGGAAAACAGCCAACAAACAAGCTTATCGTGTAACTGAAATCAAAAGAAAATAATTGTGCAATGTCGTCACATGCAAACCAAGATCACAACATTGTAGAGTCAACTGTTACAATGTAGAAACCCCAAACCTTTCTTTAAAGCTGAACTCCGGGGTAAGCAAACATTGTCCTCATACAAGAGTCACGTGTATTCTTCCTTGAATCTCAGTGAGATTTGTGTATTTCTTCCAGATCTGTGCAGAAATACAGTGTGAGACTTCCTGTGATAAAGACCGCTCACTGCTGCTTTATCTTGTGCAGGGTGACTGGTCTTATCCCCGCCCCCTCCTGCAATAAAGACCGCTCACTGCTGCTCTCTCTCCTTGTGCAGGGTGACTGGTCTCCACTTCCCTCTTGTAGTTTTCTGCAGGCAGTCTGTAATTAGGGTTGCCACCTGCCCAGAATTCACCCGGACAGTCCAAGTTTTGAGTCCTGTATGCGCGGTGTCCGGGTTTCAGGCCAGTTGAAACCCAGACACAAGATGTCATAATGTCAGGCAGACATGGGCACCCACGGAGTCAGGTGCCCATGACTCCAGCTCCAGGCTCTCTGGTGACGAGGGAGCATGGAGCAGGCTTCCCGGCCAATCAGGAAGACGGGCAGCATGTAATGACTCGCTGCCCAGCTTTCTGATACTGGAAGTTCCGGTATCGGGCTAGGCATCAGGAGCATTTGGCCGAGTACAAACACTCGGTATCGGCACCAATACCAATACCAGTATCGGTGCATCCCTAGTTACTTTCACACATATGCCAGATAACATCAACAGATCCAGGAATTTCGGCTGCAATGCAGAATTTAGCAAACTCATAAAAGCCTAAGTGGGTACTGTGTGTCCCCTGTAAAGTACAGGAGGACAAAAGCTGTTTTTTCAGCCCGGCGGCCATCCGAGCAGCTACCAGGAAACACTTCAGCGCCCGTGACTTGTACAGTAATATTTTATTAGCAGACAATATCTATCATATCTCTGCCTCCGGGGGCCATCCCTGTAGCTGTCAGAGTCTTGCAGCGCCTCATGGGACTTGTAGTTCCACCGCAGCTGGAGTGCCGAGGTTGCCGATCCCCTGCTCTATATGGAACATTTATCCACCAGACACACCCTGAGCGGCGCAGCCGTAACAACCACAATGACAGCATCTTTAACCCTTTCCATCCCGCACACTTCACAGATCACAACGGTTTAGGTTTTTTTATTACTGTTCTTTATTTATTTTTTTGTTTCTTTAAAATTGTTTCCTGAATGTTTAAACAGCTGCCCCCAGTCTGTGCAGGTTGAAGCCCCTCCCTCCGGTGTAGCAGGTTGGCAATTTATGTGATCCTGAGTTAGTAAAGACACAAAGTTTCCGGGTGACTCAGATCCCTTCTATTCATACCCAATGCTACCTATTTATACCCAATGTTACCTATTCATACTTTGTTTCTATTACCCTCCCAATTTTGGTATCATCAGCAAACACTGAGATATCGCTGTGTACTGCGTCCCCGATGTCGTTAATAAACAGGTTGAATAGCATGGGTCCCAGCACAGAACCCTGAGGCACACCGCTAATGACACTAGCCCAGTCTGAGAGGGCGCCATTTATTGATACTCTCTGTACCCGTTCCTTTAGCCAGTTCTCTATCCATGTACACACCCTTCCATCTATGCCCATAGCTCTCAGCTTGTATAGTAAGCGTTTATGAGGTACCGTATCAAAAGCCTTAGCGAAATCCAGATATACCACATCCACAGACCTCCCTCCATCCAGATCTCTACTTACCCCCTCGTAAAAAGTCAGTAGGTTTGTCTGACAGGAACGGTCTTTCCTAAACCCATGCTGATTATCACTAACTATCCCATTAGCCTGAACAAATTCTACTAAATAGTCCTTAATTATTCCCTCTAACAATGCTACCTATTTATATCCAATGGAACATATTTATATCCAATGTTACCTATTCATACCCAATGCTACCTATTCATACCCAATGGAACATATTATTTATATAAAATGTAACAAGGAGGGAGAAGGAAATATAAACTGTAATATATTTATACCCAATGTAATATATTTATACCCAATGGAACATATTCATATACAATGTAACAAGGAGAAAGAAGGAAATATCAATATTTTTTTTAAAAGTTACAAAAACTGTCTTGTTTTTGGCACACTGAGGTTTCTAAACTCTACAGAGACAGAGAGATTGAAGTATAGAAGTGTTTTTGGGGTAACGGACTCAGACATCAGAGCCAGGCACAGTCCTCTCCTCCAGTGAGAGTCCTTCAGAAATGTCCCTATATCAGAGGAGGACAATGAGACGCAGCCATGAATGAGCTGCAGCTGTGTTTGTATTTTATTGATGGTCTGTAGT
>NW_017308821.1:27235-29959 GCF_000935625.1 Nanorana parkeri | reverse complement strand
TAGCAGGACTGGTGTCGGCTCTCGCAGGGTCAGCAGCTGGCACTGGGGACAATGCTGATAAAAGGGAGCTACCTCTGGGCCAGCCTGGGGGGAAGGCTGGCTCCTGCACAGAGCTCGCCTTGTTAACTCCTTCACCGCTGGGGACCTCCTCCGACGAGGAGCCGACTCTTCACAGCTGGAAGAGCGAAGGGGTCTTATTTCAGCGCGCTCATTCGTGACCAAAAATAAAAATGACGTGCGATCCGTCGCTACCTCTGAGACAACGACTCCCACTGGACACTGCGAACTCTGGGCAGCCACCTGAACGAGCGCAGGAGGTTGTTATATGTGCGGGCGGCCCAATGAAGCTGGAAGCCATGTGTCCCCATTAACCCTTTCATTGCTAAAGAGGCGGAGGAAAGCCGGGGACCTGTTCTGTTAACCCGTTCATTACTGGAGAGCTGGGAGAACGTTGCATTGTCTATTAATGTGTTCACTACCAGTGAGCTATAAATGAGCAGCACCATCATACTTTTTAACCCATTCACTACTAGAGAGCTGGCAGAGGGCTGCACTATTGTCCTTTTAACTCACTCACTACTAGAGAGCATTAAATAAGCTGCACCACCTATGTTTTAACCCATTCATTACTAGAGAGTTGGCACGATTGTCTTTTTAACCCATTCACAACAAGAGAGCTGTAAATAGGTGGCACCACCTCCCTTTTAACCCATTCACTACTAAAAATCTAAATAGGTGACGTCATTCCTTTTTTTTAACCCATTCACTACTAGAGAGCTGTAACTAAGTGACATCATTCCCTTTTTAACCCATTCAGGGAGTTAAAAAGGGAATGAGGAAAGGAGCTTTAAATAGATGGCCTCATTATCCTTTTAACCCACTCACTACTAGAGAGCTGTAAATAGGTGACATCGTTCCCCTTTTAACCCATTCACTACCAGAGAGCTGGCAGAGGAATGCATTATTGTCATTTTTTTTAACCCGTCAACTACTAGAAAGCTGGAAACAAGCTGAAACAGTCTCCTTCAACCCATTCACTGCCAGAGAGCTGGCATTTTTAACCCTTTCACTACTAGAGGGCTGACGGCAGGATGCGCAATTGTATTTTTTAACTCATTCACTTCTAGAGAGCTGGGGGAGGGATGAGTCATTGTCCCTTTAACCCTTTCACCACTAGACAACTGAAGGAAGGTTGTCTTTTTAACCCGTTCACTACCAGAGAGCTATCAGAAGACTGTGCCATTTCCTTTTTAACCTATAAACCACTGCAGAGCTAAAAAAGAGGGGTGCACTGTTGTCTTTTTTAACCTATTAACTACAAGAGAGCTGAAAACAAGCTGAACCATTCTCTTTTTTTGCTCTTTCATTACTGGAGTGTAGGTATTGCTTTTCTATCCCATTCACCGCCCGAGAACTGTGCCACTTTTTAACCCATTGACTCCCTGAGAGCTGGGGAGGGCTGAGTTATTGTCTTTTTAACCATTTCACCAATAGTGAGCTGGCAGTGAATGGTGCTATTGTCTTTTTTTTAACCCATGCACCTCCAGAGAGCTGTTATTGTCTTTTTAACCCATTTTTAACCCATTTACTACTGAGAGAGGCCTGTGCCTGTTTTCTTTCTGACCCATTCTCCAGGACAGAACTAAAAGAGGTCTGCTCCTTTGTCATTTTAAACCACTCACTACTAGAAAAGGGCTTGTCTTTTACCTGATTTACTACCAGAGAGCTGGAATAGGTATTCTCATTATGCTAGGGGGTTGTCATATGGCACTTTTTCTTTAGATAGGGCCCATTCACACTTGCGTTTTCATGGATCAAAACGCAATGCATTGTGCCACATGGTGAAAATGCATTTTAAAGGAGAACTATGGGGTTAAGGCTTCTCCCCATAGTTCTCCTCCTTAGGGTAACGGGAGGACACAAACTAGCGTCCTCCCGTCACCCTAGGCTCAGTATACCGCGAGCTGTAGCTTGTGGTATACTGAGACGCCGCAGCTGAAGCGGATCCCGACAATTGTGTCGGGATCCGCCCAGCTGCGTGACTGACAGCTGGCTCTGCCTATCTAGAGGCAGAGCCAGCTGTACCCGCCCCCTCCCCGTCCGTTCCGCTAGTCAGCGCTGGAGGATCGGAGCGGGGAGGGGGGGATCCAGCCCCTCCCCTGTCACGGCAGAGAGCTGTGACAGGATTGAGAAGTGAGCGAACGCCGGTATGTGTTCTCTCACCTCCCGATCTACTGAGCCGACCTGTGACAGTCTCATTGTCACAGGTCGGCTAGAACTATGAGGTGAGTGAAAAGCACTCACCTCATAGTTCTCCTTTAAGTAGAAATCTGATTATTTTCTATTAGGCTGGTTCACATCTACATGCTACGGTGTGTGAATGTGCCCTAAATATTCCACTATAATAACATGTTAAATCATTCTCTGCAGCATCCAGGCACAGGGCAGTGTCCAGTTCTCCTGAATCCATGCAGACACTGTAATTTTCACTTTTTCCTGCTCTGTAATCTCAGCATGACTTGAAACAAAGGCAATGCCTACAATGTCTACAGTTTGCCATATATGATCTCACTTGCCGGATTCAACATACATATGTATGGCTTGAGTGCATATGCATAGATCTCTCTCTCTCTCTCTCTCTCTCTCTATTTATATATATATAAATCATGAACCTACACATATGCATTCCAGCCATACATTTATAGAGATGGCGAAAGAGGAGTT
>NW_017308821.1:18179-27017 GCF_000935625.1 Nanorana parkeri | reverse complement strand
AACAGTTGTCTTGTTAAAAAGAAAGTTTGTAATCATTAGATTAATAAATACCATGATAAGGTTCCCATGGATTTAAAAGTGGGGCCGGATGTGCAGATGTGATCTGACCACCCTGCTGCTCCTTAATAACCCGATCACTCCATGAATATGAATGCTCAGCAGAGTGATTGTGTTTATATCTCTGTTGTGCACGCATGCTTGGTGTGGTTAAAGAGTATCTAAACCCAAGAGCAAAAATGTAATATATTGCAGCCTTTAGATGTGGTGTATGCATTAGTTTTTTTTTCCAGGTGTTTCCCCTTTATTATTAGCTGGTGATCCTGCCAGTAATACACTTCCTGTCCTAGGGGGACAACGCTCACTCACTGTGCTGTATCGACAGGAAGTGTGCTAGGGCTGTGAAGCAAACCCCCCTCTCCTATTGTCCATAACATGTTGCTCCCAGAGAGGGCTGATAACACTTCTAATAGATAACAGTGCAGCACGGGACATTACAAAGGTCAGTGGATTTCTGGCAGGATCAACAGGTATTTTTTTTTAATGAAAAATACAATATATATATATACAGTAGATATAGACGATCCATTTGCCTGGTATAGACCTGAACTGTTAGATGGGGGCGATGTAGCATCTTCATTGAAGACATCTTTTCACACTCGGAAATCCGTGCACTTAACACACGCTATTGCACAGCGCTAGGTGTGCTGGTGCATTGTGTTTCCATTCATTTGAATGGCACTTTAATGCAACTCCCTTAAAGCATGTGCTGCAGGGCAACGTGCACTACTGCAATACTCCAGACACTGGACACCATTGTGGAGAGTCAGATACCATTGTAGAGAGTCTCCTTCATGGTCATCGGACACCATCGTGGAGAGTTTCTTCCGTGGTCACCGGACACCATCGTGGAGAGTCTCCTCCGTGGTCACCGGACACCATCATGGAGAGTCTCCTCCGTGGTCACCGGACACCATCGTAAAGTCCCCTCCGTGTAGCCTCTCCCAATGCACATGCGGTTTAGTGCACCACATTGCACACTATCGCACTACCGTGCATTGTGATGTGAAGTACATGCACATGTATTTTGTTTGTGGTGCATTTTAGCGCGTTCATATAAATGACGCACCAAAAAAGTGTGCACCCAGCCAACAGTACATTCATTTATAACATTGCCTTATTGGTATAGACGGCTTTACATATCATTGTTCCCTTTTTTGCTGCTTCCATCGGAATTAATTAAACCGAGAGCGATCTGCCCGACCGGTCATTTCAGCCAAAGGTCATTTGATGTATCGGAAATCTGGGCTGATTCTGAGTCAGTGCTGCATCTGCTAATACCTGCGTGGTCAGTGACCCCGGGAGAACGCCATTAACCCTGAATACCGGTCGCAATATATACAAGAGGGCACTGAGTATTACGATCGACCTGCTCAGTCAGAAATATTTACATGTCATTCAGCACACACATGACCATAGATAAGGTGTGCGCTAGATACACATCTGTCAGGCCGGGTTCACACCTTTTTGGGAAGGCGCACGTTACTGCAACACGTGAAAACGCGCATGTTGCAGGTAAAGGTCTTGCAGTACTGTTCATTCACAGAGGCACCCCAATGCATGTGCATTTTAGCACCCCACAACATAGGGTAACACACTAGCATACATTGTGGTGTGCTGTCCTCAAAAAGAAAGTACGTGTACCTTTTTTTGCATGCATATTAATGAATTAGGGAGCCCATTCCAATGAATGGCTGCCCAATACAACGCATGTCAACACACTTTGTGTTAAGGCTATGACACACTACATGCAAAGCAGCACGGAGCGGTGGCGCACTACCTTTGCGTGCAGTGCGCTATGTAATTTTCTCTCCGGCATGTCAGCTTGCGAGACCTCGTATAGCTGAGTGTGCCGAGGTGAAAAATTTAATCTTCAACCAATCGACTTGCGCATATAAACTTGCACGTCCCGATGCGCAGTCCATCCGGTTGTTACGCGCGAAGATGCAGTCATTCATCTGGCTGCACTTAGCTGACGCACTGCATGCGAAGCTTTGTGCCTGACAGCTTTGCTTCACTCTGCACGGCTTCAGGTGCAGGATGTTACGGACTTTAACGCACAAGGTGTGAACCTAGCCTCAGACATCATATAAATGTGCTGAAATGGGGTCTTTAATCCAACTTCTGTATGGACGCCATGTGGGTTATTTTTGCAACATTTACCCAAGAGTATTTTTTATTATGACTTTTCCATTGTATGATGACTGTTGTTTCACATTTAGTTTTTTTTATATCTAATATATAATAAAATATACCCATGTGGAACTGTGCCCATGTCTACAACAGGCAATGTGATAAGCATTGCAGCATGAAAGAGACCCTGTCACCAGACCTATGGTTTCAACACAATCTTTCCATAAGTTTATGGGGTCTATTTAAAAACAATTCACAGAGCCAGTGGCCCTGCGAATATCTCTGAACGTCCACTCTGTGCAAATAAGGGCAACAACAAACATTCTTAGTATATTGTCGTTTCAGGTCAAATGTAATGTAATGTAATACCACATTATGGCCACAAGATGGAGCTGAGGAACATAGGAAATAAATACTTATTTTCTTTGCTCCTTACTTCCATCTAGGGGCCATAATGTGGTATTACATTACATTAGACCTGAAAAGTAAATATACTAAGAACGTTCGTTTTTGGTTCAAGTAGGTGTGGGGTAGTGCTGGTCCAATATAAGTTAGAGTTTGATTTATGTAAATCCAAAATATTACTTCTACTTTGGGGAGGTCATACTCCAACAAAGGCCCTTAGGCTGCTGCCTCTCTTATCGTGGTAAACGGATGCTCAACAGATTATCCATATATTGAGTAATGTTAGGAGCACCTGGCACAGTCAAGTAGCTTGAAATTGATTCGCTGTAGACATGTGCGATTCGTTTAGTTACAAATTAAAATTTGGGCAAATTTTCCGAAATTCGGACATTCAGACACATCCGAATTTCCAAATCCCAATGCATCCGAATGTGTGCTAATCCGAATTTACGTTTCCGGTTTTCGGATCCCGTCCGAATTTCGTTCAAATACAAAACTGAATCGGACATGTGACTTTTTTGGCCAATCAGATGTGATTTTCGGTTTAATGCATCCGAATGGGTCTGAACACAAATCTTCATTACGCCAACATGGGAGCCATATTCAGTATACACGTACACTGAGTGGCCAGATTATTATGACACCCCATCAGTACTTCGTTGGGCCGCCTCGTGACTCCACGAGAAGTTGAAAGGTGATGCGAGGAATCTGACACGGCACTGTTGCCCTTCTGTTGTCTTGTACCAGTCTTGCCACTCTCCGTTCTGCCCTAACATTGACTAGTCGCTGACGGTCACAATTCGCACGTTCAGACCCAGATTTTCGGCTGACAGTCCGGTCTTTAAACACTTTAACAATGAGCCCCTCAAAACAGAGAATTCTGCTGTTTTGCTGATACTCGCTCCATGGCTCCGAGCACCAACAATCATCCCGCGTTCAAAGGCTGTTAAATCGCGTTGTTTTCGCGTATCTTCAGAAACAAATCACTTCTACTGTCGTGGTAAACAACCCGCTTCCCTATTTATAATGGTCTGGCCCTCTAGCAACTTCAGCGCAAAATTATAGCTAATTTGCCTACAAATGTCAGGTGGTCATAATAATCTGGCCACTCAGTGTATAATACTACAGCTGAGGCTCCCAGACCCGAATGGCATTCAAGATATGAATTTCCAAATTGCAGCTCCTAATGCCATTCGGGTCTGGGAGCCTCAGCTTTAGTAATATATGTATGTGGCTCCCAGACCCGAATGGCATTAAGAGCTCCCCAATGCAATTGGGAAATTCGGATCCCAAATGCCATTCGGGTCTGGGAGATTCAGCTTTAGTATTAATGTCTGTATATGGTTTTCTGTGGAATTCGCAACAAATATTTGTAAACTCATCCGAAACTAACAAAAATTCAGATTTCGTCCAAAACCCGAACCGAATTGAATTTCGGATCCGAGTTCCGAAATAACGAAATATCCGAACCGAATTTTTCCGCAGCTTACATGTCTAATTTGCAGAGTAAAATACAGCCAATGCGTTTCGAGGGAGGGGTCTCCCCTTCTTCAGTGCTTAATTGTCTGATATGTCATTAAAGGAGAACTATGAGGTGAGTGATTTTCACTCATCCTCATAGTTCGAGCCGACGTGTGACAATGAAACTGTCACATGTCGGCTGAGTAGATCAGGAAGTGAGCGAACACATACCGTCGCTCGCTCACTTCTCGATCCTGTCCCTGCATAGAGCTGTGACTGTCACTCACGGCTCCCTGCAGGGATTCCCCCCTCCCCGCTCTGATCCCCCAGCGCTGACTGGAGGAACGAACGGGGGAGGGGGTGGGTCCAGCTGGCTCTGCCTCTGGATAGGCAGAGCCAGCTGTCAATCACGCAGCTTGCTGGATCTCGACAGTAATGTCGGGATCCGTCCTGGCTGCGGGGTCTCAGCATACAGGAAGCTGTAGCTCGCGGTATACTGAGCTCTGGGTGACGGGAGGACGCTAGTTTGTGTCCTCCCGTTACTCTTAGGAGAACTATGGGGAAAAGCCCTGACCCCATAGTTCTCCTTTAATGTCCATACGAGATTAATTTAAAGATTTGCTTTCATCTGAAATCTGAAGTAGTGGTGTCTACACGTGACGATGAAAGTATCCAGCCATTTTCACTTCTATGTGCAGAAGCTACTACTTCAGGTTCGGCCATATAGAGACAATGGTGAAAGGTAAAGGGGTCTCAGAGTGATCCAGTCATCGGCGTGGCCTTTAGGCCAGTCACTGGGTGTTATTAAAAATCACAACAGACTATCCCTCCCAGAATCCTCTGCCTGCTTTTCATTACATTATGGTCGCCTCCAGCAAAGGGGATGAGTGTCTTTTGTATCTAGAGGTATTTACAAGCCTTGAAAGTGCACCTGTCTCCTATCAACAGCATAATACCCCGTCTTCCAGCACTGCATCAGCCACATGTAGGTGGTAGGTTATGTGCAATACCATGGAAATTCCAAAGGACGTATACATCATGCTGGTCCTAGGGGAACACGGGACTGAAATGCAGATGTCAGGTGGGGACGTGTGTTTACCTGAGATCATATCAGTGGGAGGGCAGGGAGAGGACTGATAAGGTCTGATAAGGTCGGCCACTTGTAGGATTTTCTAGAGAACACAATGTACCAGAGATAGTGACCTACATCAGAGCAAGGACAGTACAGTACATAGCTTGTGTACGCACACACAGCGTTTAGTTTATATAACATAATTCATAATTGCAACAGACTTGCTTCTGTGGTTGCACGGGGTAGACAGCTTCCAGTTGGTGTTTTGTTTACAGGAAGCGAGAGTCCACACAGCAAGTCAGGTCTCAAACTGGCACAACTTTGTTGTGCTTCGATTTGATAAAATATATATCTCGCTGATTGAATAATTTTGGAATATTGAATATTATTAATAATGGCAAAAATGAATGTTCTTGATATATTTTTTCCTCAGTTTGAATGTACTGAGAAGAAGTGAACAATCTAGGACAACATAGCTGAACTGGAAAGTGAGCCGAATCGGAGAATTCTGTCCAGTTCAGCTATGTTGTCCTAGATTGTTCATTTCTCCGGCCTTCTCCAAACTCCTCACCCTTCTGTGAATAACCCTGTTAGAGTTACAGGCATGAGTCCCAGAGGAAGAGGCATGTTGGGATTTGTAGGTAAAGCAATGTTGTAGCTGTACACCATGCACTCTGTGCAAGTCTGCTTTGTTATTCCGCAGCCATTGTCCCTCCCCGTCAGCTGGGAGTCATGCATGCCAAAGAAGCCTCCATAGCAACCCCTTCCTCTATGGTAAACAGATCTGCCGCAGGTGAATTGCTCCCGAACTGACATATCTTAACCTCTCCAACACTCATGGACGCCTCTGAAAACCGCAACTTTCCTTTAAAAGAGCAAGTCAGACAGCTGAACAACGAGAATGTGAGTAGATCCCAACACAAGACACAATTTTCAACTTTTTAAAAGACTTTCCTATACTGAGGAGTCTTTAAAGTGACACTACTAAACTCAGGAGTTAAACCTTAAAAATACATTTAAGTACCTCAACTATGAACAACAATGTATGCTATTTGTGTATCACTCGGCTGTAGATCCTCCAATTATCTTTGAATTGGTGCTGACACTGTCCTTCCTTCTGGAGGGGGGCTACTTTTGTTCCTTATGGTCCCTGTGTGTGTTGTAAAGTAGTTACCGCCCCAAGCTCGCTCCCGGGATGGACTGCAATCTCATGTTTAGTTTACTAATTTGTATTGAGATTGTAGTCCATCCCGGGAGCGAGCTTGGGGCGGTAACTACTTTACAACACACACAGGGACCATGGGGAACAAAAGTAGCCCCCCTCCAGAAGGAAGGACAGTGTCAGCACCAATTCAGAGATGATTGGAGGATCTACAGCCGAGTGATACACAAATAGGATACATTGTTGTTCATAGTTACGGTACTTGAATTTATTTTTTTAAGATTTAACTCCTGAGTTTAGTGTCACTGGTTAAATTGTGACACTGTCATGAAAGGTCGCAAAATCATATGCTGAGATACAAAGAATATCTGCAAATAGATACAAACTATCAGTGGTCAAGTGATAAAAAGCATACAAAGTTGCTGTTCAAGTTCTTCTATTGAGAATTCGTTCAAGTGTTCCCATAGAATATATATCCAAGGCTTTCCAGCTCCCTCTGCACTGTGGAGTCCTTGCAGAACACTACAGAACAGATAGGAAGGGCATAGAAATGTATTATACTCACTAAGGTACCTGGCAAAAAAAGCATGTAACATAAAAACCATCCAAGGAGAGACTCGCTGGGTCTCCGCTATCCACTGGTTACTGGAAATGTACAAATGTTGAGCTGGTTGAGCAACACATAGTCACTGCATCAAAGGGGGACAATCTAGCTTACACGTTTCAAGAGCAAACCCTCTTCATCAGAACTACCTAAGAGAAACCTAATAAGGGGAACTGTAGCTTATGTGTTTCCATTGGGACAGACAGCAAAAAAAGGCCCTACATTGTTAGTGCAGTGGGGAAAGCTTAGAACCTCAATTGGGTTTAATTCTTTTGCTGCCCGCACTTTCCTGTCCTGGTGACCACCATTCCACTCATTGATTTTTCTGGAGTGACAGAAGTGTCATTTAAAGTCCACGGTCCCATCGCACTCCTGACCGCCAATTCCCTTCACGAAGCGAGTGCTGCAGTAGTCAACGGGGGGCAGCCGTTATAATCCCAAGTAGAAACAGAGACACCAGCACTCCAAAATGATAAGCAAACGTCTATTTATTGACGTGCAGCATGACAAACATAGCAACGAACGTTTCGGGGTCGCAGAGGATCCCCTTCCTCAGGCAAAAGCATACAGTGTAAGTGCACACAAAACAACTGATATATAGCACCACCCTAATTGAGAAAGCCAATTACAAACACCCAATGTAGCCCTGTGACGCCATCAACGACGCCACATTCCCGCCAGGTATACATTGTATGAAGTGATGGATTATAAGGCACGATAGAGCAAATAACCAAAACATGGTACATAGAATTACCTCTGATCGGCCACAGACAGGGAACCCGCTTGTTACAGGAGATCGAGTCCCATCGTAATTTTATGTACCATGTTTTGGTTATGTGCTCTATCGTGCCTTATAATCCATCACTTTATACAATGTATACCTGGCGGGAATGTGACGTCGTTGATGGTGTCACAGGGCTACATTGGGTGTTTGTAATTGGCTTTCTCAATTAGGGTGGTGCTATATATCAGTTGTTTTTTGTGCACTTACACTGTATGCTTTTGCCTGAGGAAGGGGACCCTCTGCGACCCCGAAACGTTCGTTGCTATGTTTGTCATGCTGCACGTCAATAAATAGACGTTTGCTTATCATTTTGGAGTGTCTGTGTCTCTGTTACTAGAAGTGTCATTGAGACACTCAGTAAGTGAAAATCTGCCCAGTGGAGTCAATAGTTCTATTCCAACTCATTTCCAAAGTAAAAGGTTGGCTAAGAGCAAACCCTCTTCATCAGAGCTACCTAAGAGAGACTCAAAAAGGGGAACTGTAGCTTATGTGTTTCGAGGGCAAACCCTCTTCCTCAGAGCTTTTGAAGTGAGACCCGCTCTATCGGATACAGGAAATTTACAACGGTTTAGCAACACATGGCTACTGCCTCAAGTGTGCATCCTGGCTCATGTGTTTCAAAGGCAAACCCTCTTCATCAGTACTACTCTTCATTAGCTCTTATGAAGAAGGTTCACCCCCCCCAAACACATAAATGTATTTTAATACAGTGACTGTATGTTCCTGAATGGGGTTTGAGCAGTGTTTGGCGCTATCGGCACTCCCCCCACTCAACAAAAGTCAATTTTTCAATCGACTTTTGTGGAAGGAGTTGGTCCAAAAATTCAGGTCCAATAAGCTGCAGTCACTGTTCGTGGATACTAACAGCAGCACAGCCGCCACTGTCAGAACACAATAGCCCACCAGGGGTAATCCTCCACCCATGTTCTTTAGCAGAGTTAGGGGAAGTGGTGAAGGAAAGGAAAGGAAATCTCAACACAGATAGCAATTAGAGTTTGGAAGTGGCGCTATCCATTCCCTAGACAAAAAACATGGTGATGTTCCACTTTAAATAGCATTTTAAAGCAAACCTGTTCCAAGCCCAGTCTCCTAGCAGTTTATACTCACATGCTCTTTGCCCCCCCCCCCCCCCCCCCCCCCCACCCTATGCCTAGCATCAA
>NW_017308821.1:2781-18068 GCF_000935625.1 Nanorana parkeri | reverse complement strand
TGTCTCTCACTTCATGTTGCAATGCATGTGTTTGGTGATTGGCCCAGCACTTTCACATGGGGGCAAGGAGATAGTCAGCTATGTGGAAGCTTCAGCTGGAAATCCAACATACAATACCAGGCTACCAGGCTTTATATGGTGGTGTGCACTGAGCTCTACTCATGCGCTTAGCATTGTCTTTCTTCCCATCAGATACAGCTGCTGGATCGCAATGAGAGGTTGTACGCCAAGCTGAATGAGCTGCAGGAGAAGATGGGGAAATTGGCTGGTTCCAAGACTGATCTGTCCTCCAGGCTGGTCATGAGTGAGGAAGAAAAGCTGAAGGTAAAAGTGTGATCCTTCATGGGACCTTATGTAAAACGTGAGGTCATCAACCAGTGAATGGTGCACCACGTGTTGTTATCAGCTACCTGTGATGTGGCTTGGGTTGGCTACTACGGGTTGTTGGACACAATGGAATTTCTGCAGGGTCTAGTCCACATGGAGCAGAGGCACTATATAAGAGTAGTAAGCAGGATCTAGGTGGGATGGTCAGAAAGTATCTGGACTACCCAATGGTCCCAGACACACAGGATATTGGCCATGCAAACTTGACCTGTGGTTTAGACAAGATCAGCTTATTTAGATGCTTGTTTGTTCACCTGCAAAAATTCTATCTGAGAGAATCAAATGGTTTACCTCTCTGAAAACTTATAGTGTAGATTTTTTTTTTTTGACTCTCCCACATCTTCCAACACATGTCTATGTTTGTAGATTTCAAAGGAACTGATTGAACTTCAGATAGAAACCAACAAAATAAGGGAGCATTATGAGGCCGAGACCTTTGAACTGAAGAACACGGTAAGCCGATTTTTATACACGAATGGCACTTAAGTCCACTTCAATTTCCACCTTAAAATATTTGGGATCTCTTGACGTCTACCATAGGTCCTGGCACTGGAGAACCGGTTGATGTCTCTGGAGCTTCAGAAGGAGAAGCTGGCCGGTGAGTATGGGGCTGTGAAAGAACGTTTACATTCGGTGGAGACCAACCGCAAGGAGCTGGCTGATGAGTACATAGTCCTGAAGAGCAACTACCTGGCCCTGAGCAAGGAGCATGAAAGAGAGGTGAGAAGCCTGTTGCAGGCAAAATTGGCCTTCCCTTGGAATAATTGCTTCCCATCTTCTTATTCTCACATCACACCTTTGTGAAGAATAGAAGCTGCTATTACTCAATGCAACCAATTAACACTTGTATCTCCAAAGGAACTGACAATATGTAGCCCAAGAGCGTCTGAAAACATGGTGTCTGTGCCCAGCCTCTTTGATACCATGCATTACATGTGCAGGAGCAAAGCAGGGAAATCTCCCATTAAACTTAAGCTACTTTTTCCTGCTTCAGACTGGTTTTAGCTACTAAACGCTATGGAGGAAGAGTAGACACACACATAAGGCTAAAATTTACATTTACACACCGGTACCTGAAAGCTGGAGATGCAATGACACCATAAACTCTGTGTGCTTCCCCCAGTAGGTTTTTTACATTGATAATGGGGTTATTCTATTTTTGCCTTACATATACGAACATTGCTAAATGGAGACCTGTCATGAGACAATCATGCCTATCTACTGGCTGTTGTTCTGATGCGCCGGCTTCATTATACCTTGAGACTCTGTCTAAGGACAGGTATAAAGATAAGGAATTCTGATGTTCACTTCCAGCATACTCAAAAAGTAGTGATCCCAGACACAGCCAGGCCACAACCATTTTTCAGATAGAGGCCAGCAATGGTAGCCCCATACTTCTAATGGAGTCCTTATTTTACCAGCTCTGACCCATGTTCTTCTAATCTCTTGCTGTCATCAAATCACATTCTCCGCACAGAAGTCTTTACCTTCCTACATAGGTCCCCATGTCCTTATTCGCCAAGACAAAGTGCAGAGTGCAGTAACCAATAGCAAGCATTCAGAGTTCATTATTCAGTCATCTGACTTTAGTAAACTCAAACAGGGTTGGCTCTCCTTACAGTTTAGCTGTTGCCTATGGTGTCCTCTGTTGACTAAGTCTGAACGTCCATTCCTGCAGGTGGCCAAAAACGAAGAGCTGAGTATGGAGCTCCTGAACCTGGCTAAGAGGGGAGATGGGGAGAGCTACTCCCAGTCCCGGGCCCTCGTCAGTGAGGCCACTGCAGAGCTGGAGAGGGTGCGGGCCATGGTTGACCGCCTGTCAGCACGTAAGATCAAGGTACAGGAACCAGAGTCTGCCATGAAACATAGTAGAACTGCTACCCAGAAACTGTTTTTAATGGCATATAGAGACCAAGAAATCTGTAAATCCTTATAATAAACTCCTCTTATTTGCTCCCCGTTGGTCTTTCAAATAAAGAGTGGAAAGTATTTTGTTTATCTGATCAATAAGTGCAAAACATCCCTGTTGATCCTACCAGAAACCTTATCAGCTTATTTTTTTTCCTGTGCTCTCTGCCTTTGATGCACTTTAGTCAGTTACATTGTTCCCAGGTATCTCTCTAATCCCCAAGCCTTGATTGAGGGCAAAATGCATCAGAAAAGGAGTTGTGTCCAATAGGAGTAATGATGCAAACATTGCCATGAAGTGGTGTCAATAAAATGTATCATAATAATACAATATGTTTGCAATCCTGGAATTTAGACATGTTTGTATTCTCTATGGAATTTAGAACATCCCCCTCTATGGTTTGGAGATGAGGAGAAGGGAAGGTGATCGTTAATCCTAACACACCTCCTGTCCTAGGATTGGGTTCCCCGACCTGGCAATCCCTATGATGCAACTGACTCTGTTAGGAATTAGCAGGCGTGTATAAACGTGACCACTTTGGAGGATGTTTAGAGATTTGTGTCATTTTTAACTGTTTTTCTTTTTTTTAGCCAGAAGAACTTGTCGCCTCTGAACACGAAAGAAGAAAACTAGAGAGAAGTGTAAGTTGTGAATTCATGCTGATTCTTTGCTGAAACGGATCAATCTTAGCAGGACCGGAACTACAAGGAAATGGTCACGGTCTAAGCAAGCAATAAGTGTCCCATCCCCTTGCTGCTGATATACATGTATACAATCCAGTTAGATGGATTTTCCTGCCCATAGGAATCATAGGCCGGGGAGATGCAGGATACGGTTTTAGGAACTGAAAACACCAAATGGAAGCAAACCTCTCCACTGCAATTCTTATAATGGGAGGTCAGCCAATATGCAGACCCAATACCAGACCCATGTGACATTCAGGTTTAGCTTTTCCTTTTTAAAGGGAAACTATAGTCTAGTTTATGGATTTTTAGATATACCCCCTGACAGTTTCTTCTGTCTCTTAGAGATTCCATTGGTGAGTTCTTGGGTCTAATATAGGGGTTCCCACTATCCCTGTGCCGAGTTCCCAGGTCTAAATACCTGCTGTGCCCATTATGAGGGGTTCCCACCATCCCTGAACTTAGTTCCTGGGTCTATACACCTGCTGTGCCCATTATAAGGGGCTCCCAACATCACTGTGCCGAGTTCTTTGGTCAGTACACCTGCTGTGTCCATTATGAGGGGGTTGTACTGGTCCCACAATTTCTGCACTTAGTTCCCGGGTCTGTACACCGATTATGCCCATTATGAGGGGCTCCCACTATACCTGCATTGAGTTTCTGGGTCTGTACACCAACTATGCCCATTATGAGGGCCTCTCACTCTTCCTGCTGCATTGTTTATTTATTTAATATTGTGGAGAATGTTACAGGAAGAGATGGGACACACAAAAGTGGGCAGGGACTGTGACGGACCCCCGTACTCAGGATGAGTATGTCCGCCGCTGTCTTCTTCCTTGCTCAGGAGATATTGGAACCTGAAGATCCTTAGCTCCCAGTTTCCCCAGTCACTAGCCAAGGCTGGAGTGTAGGGTAAACAAACTCTCCTTTATTGAGCAACTGCACAAACTTTTATACAGCAAGTGATGAAATCAGAATATAATCCCATCACATCCCCCCTCCCCTCATAGGACCTTCGGTCTGCTCAACACCACAGGTGTCCACCTGCTAACGAACTCCAGACGGCCATAGCAGGAGCCTGGCCAGAATGTCATTGTTCTGAGCTCCCTCAGAGAACAATAGGAGATAACGAGGGATGGGGCTGATAGTCTTTCCATAACCAGGTCACACAGCATAACGCACTCAAACATAACCCAACACCAATACACATTTAACTTAACCAATACACATAAACTGATCACCATGTTGTCACAGGGACATCCCAGACTTTCAAGTGTACAGGAACAAAGTTGGGAACCATGGCAGGGAGATCTTTCTGTTGGAGTAGCCAAGACATATAAGAAACCCGGGGGGGCATCTCAGCTCACCAGACGCTACCTATAGCTAAATATCAGTGTTGGGTGGACCACACCTTTAAAGGAGAACTATGAGGGGGGGGTGCTTTTCACTCACCTCATAGTTCTAGCCGACCTGTGACAATGAGACTGTCACAGGTCGGCTCAGTAGATCGGGAGGTGAGCGAACACATACCGGCGTTCACTCACCTCTCGATCCTGTCACGGCTCTCTGCCGTGACAGGGGAGGGGCTGGATTCCCCCCTCCCCGCTCCAATCCGCCAGCGCTGACTGGCGGAACGGACGGGGGAGGGAGCGGGTACAGCTGGCTCTGCCTCTAGATAGGCAGAGCCAGCTGTCACTCACGCAGCTGGGCGGATCCCGACAAAATTGTCGGGATCCGCTTCAGATGCGGCGTCTGCTGCTCGTGGTATACTGAGCCTAGGGTGACAGGAGGACGCTAGTTTGTGTCCTCCTGTTACCCTAACAGGGAAAAGCCTTAACCCCATAGTTCTCCTTTTAATATCAGCAGTAGCCAATCAGGAAGTGCACACGTCTCTATAGGACACTCTGCAAATAATTTCTTATTGAGTAGTCATATGGAACCGATGGAAGGTAAAAATGTAAAAGTTGCACCAAAAATGAATTTATGTCTAACCTCAGAATGTGTGCTCATTGGAAATACACCTGGATTGAACATTGATCACATAATGATATCCGAGTGCCGCTTAGTCCTGTAGCACTGTGAGCCAATCCTGCAGGATGACATGCCCCAGGGCAACAAGCTTGGGCAATGGGCAGAATGACATTAGTGTGGTTCTGCCCGAAAGGGACTGATGGCACTGGACAAGGGAGGAAGCTGAGGACAAGCTGTTACCCTCCCCTAATAATTGTTTTATTACAGCTTCTCGGGAATCACGATGAAATCAAGGAGGAGCTTGAAAGCATGAAGAGGATCCACAACACCCAGCAACAGAGGCTGGAGGAAAGAGTGTAAGTCTTATTTTTCAACTTGTAAGTCACATAAAGGAAACATACAGACAAAGGATGTCATGTATTATCCAGCAAGCTGAGCCCAGTTATGCTACTGAGGTTATTTACGAAGATGGTGTAGGCAGTGGCATCACAAGGGGGGTGCAGCAGAGAGGAGGGGACACGGCGGCATACCTCATCCCGCCCGGTGAACGTCCCCTCCTCTCTCTGCCGGCGTCCATCACCAAGGTGTCAATAAGATGGCCGCACATGCGCAATGACGTTACGGCGGGGTGTCACCCGGTCTCCGCTCTGAGTGACACCCGGCCTCGGGACGCCGCTGGGTGAAGGGTGCACTACCCTTGAAGAAGAAGCCTCACTAGGGATACAACCTTACCTGCTACCCTTTTGGTTCACACTTTATTTTCTTGATTGTGCAAACCCTGAATGATTTGACAGAAAATAAGATCTTTATGTCTGCTCTTATTGCCTTCGAGCTCCTCCCCTGCCTGAAGCCCAATTTGTGAACGTTCCTATTATAGAGCTCAGCTGCTTCTGCCCCTCCTGCTGTGAGCGGGCATCTCATTCATTCACTGTGTATTTTCAAGGCAGTCATATTCACATGCCCCCTCCTCTGGCTGAGATGCCCCCTTCCCTGCCACAGTAGTGATGGCATTGGTCTTGGGCTACCCAAAAACAAGCACTGTCAATCAAAACTAATTAGGTTCCTTCCGAGCAGTGTGGTTGAACAGTGGTGGCGGTGGGGGGATGCCATCAATGACACTAGCTCAGCATGTGCACACCTGCTAAAATGACACAAAGTACATGTAGGAATATGGGAGGAGGTCAACATTCATTTGATCAGACTTCTCGTTTGGCCATATACGTGGCAATTTGGTGGAGCGATGGGACTTTCAATTCCATTTTTTGTGGAAATTGCAATGCAAAGACCTATAGCTCTGGAACTAACAAAGTTCGTGCTTCCTTATAAGCATATATGGGACTCAGCTGGGGTGTGTTGGACCTCTGCAGAGAGACCACTGCTTCCACACAGGGCCCTTGTGTAGTTGCACAGTCTGTACAAATGGTGCATCTACCTTTGAACGTGGCCAACAAATATCACTGTAGAGTTAAGTTGGCATGACTAGCCAATGGTTGAAAATTTTACACTCATCAGGTCAGTGTCTTTGATGTTGCATGCATTTAAAAACAAATTCCTCATATGAGTTTTGTTAGCCTGTACATATATTTACGGTAACTCTGATCCACCAACAGGGTAGCAATGGGTAAGGAGCTACAGGAGGCAAAAAGGGCTATTCGCAACACCCAGCACAAGATGGCCGAACAGTCGGCGGTAAGTGTTCTGTCTCCAATGGTGCTTTATGCAAATCACATACCTCCTAAGACCCGGTCTGTATGAAGAATACAGCAGCTTGCTGACTTAACGAAATCCACAGGCAGTTTAGCTCGCCAACAGCATGTACGTACAGTTTGAGATTATTCTAAGCTCATCCCCCAGATCATTGACATTTGCATTAAACATGAAGTTGACCTTCTGACCACATTCTAAGCTGCATCAAGCTGCTTTTACTTTCCTATTGATTCTTATGGGGATACAAGAAAGTTCTGATGCATACAAAAGCCGCAGGCCTTTACTCTTCCTGTATATTACTCTCTATGCTCCAAGCAGATGTTTGTACTTTAGCTATACCAGTTTATTTTAGGGATATGTTGAGGAGTTGAAGGATGTGGGAACCATACCAGTTACGTGCGGTACCTCATATTCCGGGTTGAGGCATTCCCTTGCCCCGCCGACCGAAGCCACGCCCCCGCTGGACGAAGCCCCACCCCCAACCCGTCCCCAAGCTAATGTGAAGGAGGAAGGGAGGAGACAGGGAGGAGCCTCCCTGTCCCTCACTAACTAGCTGACAAAAGCCAGATGCAGCGCTGCCTGTAATTAACAAGCAGCACTTCTTCCATGACAGGTTACACAGAGGGGGGGGGGGGGTTTTCCCTGCTCTGTACCTGTTAGATGCCGATCTGAATGGAGAAAAAGCTGTCAGCTTCAGACTTGAAGTTGACAGCTTTTTCCTCCATAACTCTAGGTGAGGCTCTGCCTCACCTGCCTCCCCTGACCGCACGTCCCTGAACCATACTACTGTTTTATTGGCGGCCTACACAAAATTTGAGTAGCTATTCCTTCATTTTGCAAAGCAGTCATCCATACAGTTTAACGCACAGTTATAATGCATACTGCATACAGTAAGTTCTTTACTTGTCAAATGATTTTTCTAAATAATGCAAAAACTCCATGCCTAATCTGGTACATAGCTGAACAGTATAATGAGAGAGACAACACAATTCTAAACCCGCAGTACCGCACAATTTCAACCACTGCCCTTCCTCCAGCCACTGCAAGGATGTTTTTGTGTCATCTCAGTTGGAATGCAGATTCCAGATATGCTCAATAATATGGGCTGAACTGGACAAATATATTCTACACAAGTAGGGGTCAACAGGAGAAACCATTGAGTGCTTGAGGGCAACACAGGCAATTGACACTTCTGTAAGCGGAATTCGTTGATTGCTTTTGATCAGAGCAACATTTTGCTGCGCGGGCGGCAGGAGAGATGTGTATCTTCTCCTATTTTGAACTTCCAGATTGCAGTCAGGGTTGCTTTGAGGAATACATGAGTAATCTAAAAGGTGAGTTTATGTGTTGGCCTAAGAATGTTGTTTACTGGAGGTGCCCTTGATTAAGTCATCAATAAAGCAATATACAGGTTCAACCACTATCTGACTGCTAGGAAAAGTGTACCTGTCACTCATACAATGGATGCAACCAACTTAGTAACCGGTTTTATAAATATATACACAAGATGGCTGCCTTGATGTGATCTGATAAGTGGCACCTTCGTGGGTCATGGCTAGATCTAAGGTGGGAACCTTATCTACAAAACGTGGACATTCAGTGATGACATCACCATTTCTTCTGCAGGTCCTCCTAACATCCCAAAGCCAGATGAAGGAGACCGAGGCAGAAAACTCACATCTCCAGCTGCAGCTAAAAGAACTGAATGAAGAATATCGATCTCGCCTCAACCGCTACATCCAGGACCTGGCTGTAAGTATGTGGCTTAAGGTGACCATAACACATTGCAACCTAGTTGGCCCATCTCTGTACCATGGCCTTTTTGATGTACCAAAACTATGTACAGGTTTCTCTTAACCTATTGCCACCACCCATATGCATATATGTGGCAACATGGTAGTGGACTTTATCAAGGTGCTGCCACATGCTGGTGCCACTGTTCTGTGTTGGGAGCATGCTCACTTGGCACGCCGAGCACTGTGACTGAGCTTTCACTGATAGCTTTCAGGTCACAGTTCACGGTTTGGAGCTTGTAGGACAGGACCACGCGACAACCAATTACAGTGATCACATGATGGGGAGCCCACCTACGGCCTTGATTGTAAAGACTCCCTTAAAGGGCCAGTGGGAGCCAGTGGTAAGGGGCTAGGACAGTCTTGGGGGTAAACTCCAATGTGACAATGCTGTAATCCAAAATCTGCAGCTCCCATACACGAGACACACTGTACTGTTACTGATAATGGCAGTTTGTTTTGTTTTGTAGGAATACGTGGATGGGAATCTGAGAAACGGCACAGCCGGTAGACCGCCGCTGGAGCCCGCTCGGATGAAGCAATTTGTGGACAGCATGCTGAGTGACATGAAAGCCTCGCACAGATCCAGAGAGGAGCAGCTCGCCAGCGCCGCCCGGCAGTACAAAAAGAGGATGCAGAATCTGGTCAAAAAACACGAGAGCCTTCTCATCGCCTATCGGTGAGTGGGGTGCCGAGCAACGAGACACAATGGGCTACTTCTACTCTAAAGATGAGGCCCAACACCCCCAGTATTGTCTGATGGACCACACCCTTATGGCAGCACTAGGTCATGTGGTCTGTAGTGGCAAACCTTTTTTATTCCCCTCTTTTTTTATTCATGGTCTCACAACTTTTTATCTCTCTATAATATTGTACTCCTTGTACCATGTTTTGATTTGTGAAAATTTTTGCTTGGAAATGCCTTAAAATTCCCTTTTTTGATCAGTAAAGAAGCTGCTGCCTGTCTTCCCACACCAGTGCTCTGTACCGACAGAGCTGAGTAATAGCCACACCCTCTAGCACAAGACCTGGGTTGCACAGGGAGAGAGGGGGCATGTCTGATCAGATGTTACTGAGTGCTATTGACAACTAGGTCTACCTATGGTGCCCTGCTGAAAATGTACAGTCATATGTAACAGGAAAGTGGAGCTAAGACCATGAAAATGGTGGCTGCAACTACAATGTCCGCTTGACTGTGTATCCATTTCTGTGACTTAAGTTGGGCTTTGATCTGTGTCTCCAAAGGAGTTATTTCGAAACCACACTTTCAATGTCTCCTCTTGCCCTGTCTGACCAGAATCCACATACCTCAGATCTCCCGTAGAGCCTGTTTTGAGGTGCTGCAAACAGTCTTCTGATAGAGACAAATTATAGCAAAGGAACAATTCTGGCCGCTATGGCTGCAGACCTGACTGTTAGATAAATCTAGGACTAGGTTTAGTAAATACATCTTCCCTCCAGCAGCCAGCAACACGTGTGCTCTCTTGTCTTACAGCATGCAGAGGGAGCAGATTATGGCTCTGGGAAGCAGTGAAGTGGACCCTGGACCTCCTGAACATCATTTCTCTATCACTGATCCCGAGCTGCAAAGTCAGTCTGTGTTGGAATTAAGCCGGCTGCGAGAGGACAAGGCCAGGCTGGAGAATGATATCCAGGACTTAAAGGAGAAGGTCAGTATGAGACGGTGCGCTCTTCTGTCATGACCATAAAGAGACTATATGGCAGCACAGTGGCTTGTTGGTTAGCACTTCTGCCTTGTGACCGGGGTCCTTGGTTCAAATCCCAGCCAGTGCACTATCTGCATAGAGTTTGCATGTCCGTGTGTGGGTTTCTTCCCACACTCTAAGGACATGCTGGTAGGTTAGTACAACCTTTCTCAACCAGGGTGCTGTGGTACCCTCGTGTGCCTTCTCTCTTCCTCAGGGGTGCCTACATTTTGTGGTAGTAGGAAGGTGTTGTGAAGGTGGATCCTGATATAAAGGGGGAACTCTGATATGAAAGAGAGGTTTCTGATTTGAAAGGGGGGCTCCTGATGCAAAAAGGTGACTCTGATATGAAGGGGGGGATCTTGATTTGAAGGGGGCACTTCGATATGAAGGGGGAAACACATTTTGTGTGTTTTTTGCATGAGGTCCCCTTTAAAATACACGACACATTATACTGGGGTGCCTTGAGATTAAGCATACTTTAACGTATGCCGTGATTAAAAGAGGGTTGAGAAACGCTGGCTTAGTGGGCTCCTGTGTAACAATTGGTCCTAGTATGATATTCTACTGAGCAAGCCAAACATGGCTGCCTCACCACCAATCTGTCCCCAATACCAATTTAATAAACGCATTGAGTCCCCAGGAAGAAAAGCGCAATATCATATGTTTTGTTTGTAATATTCAGGACAAAAACTTTTTTTTAATTTCTTCTTGATCAGGAGAATATCAAATAACACACTTAATATTTAATATTGACCACTGATAGACAGCAGGGAGAGCCCTGGAGGTTTCGCTGCTACTGCTATGTTGTGAATAGCCTGTGCAATTCAATCTCCTGCTAATGACATCCAACAAAGACACAGATGAGCAAGTGTGATGGAAGCACTGTGCATTAAATGCTTATTTTTTTTTAAAGATAATAAGCTACAATACAGGTAATAAAATAAATATACAGAAAATCATCTTCAAAATGTGCAAACATAAATTAAATAAAGCTATTTCAGTTTGAAAACAAGAATAAACCAGTGTTAGCATATCTGAAGGAGACTCAGCACAAGTGTCTTCATATACAGATATTACCTATCCTCTGATCCATTCCCATACACTTACGGTTAGGTTCCTCTTCAGGAAATGTGCGCCTCTGATATACTCAGCTTGGTAACTGTATAATGTCTTACTTGCAGAGACGCATCAATGAAAACACAGCATCCAATCAAAAGTAAGTATTAAAGCCAAAAATTTTTTTTTTAAAGTCCTCCTGGAAGCTTAAAAAAGAAAAGAGCAGCTCAGGCTGCGGTACTCACCTCCTCTACATTGCAGTAATGCCTTATCGCTACAGGATGTCCTCGGTCTTCTAGGGCAAATGATGCCAAGTCTACCCAAGATTGGTAGACTGCAAAGTATGACATTTTGTTCTTGATATCTGTAAAAAATCAGTCAAGGCAACTGGACTTGCTGTATTTTTCTTGAAGACGTTTCACTGGACATCCGACCAGCGTTCTCAATTCAGAATGACTTGTACAAACTATTCTCTGGGAATAAGTCATTCTGAATTGAGAAAGCTGGTCGGATGTCTATTGAACGTCTTCAAGAAAAACACAGCAGGTCCAGTTGCCTTGACTGATTTTTTACAGATACACCATGTGACCTGGATGAATGAGAACCTTCCCAGACATTTTGTTCCTGAGTTTAGATATACTTTAATTTAATAAGGAAGATTTCCCCTCTTCCTGTTGAGTTACAAGGACAGGAAGTGAGGATTAATTTCCCCAGGGGTCAGCAGTAAAACCCTACAGACCATCTAACCTTTCCCGGCTCTAGTATTGTAGAAATGTACACACAGATGGCAGCGAGTCCTTCCAAATGTTTATAGCTCTTGACAAACCAGACATGGGCCTGAACTTTTCTACATCACTCTATGGTTCATGGGTTGACAGAAGCCTTGACTGAGCGCCGGTGTTGTGGACGAGGAGGTGGAACAGTATTACTTTGCTTTAGTTGCCTTCGTTATTCTACCCAACACACAACAACAACAAAAAAGCTTTGGTCTGAATTTGAAAACTACAAGACATATGAGAAAGAATATCGTGGGCCCAGCTTGGTGACCCCCACAATATGGCACCGCGCTGCTATTGAGATGGCACAGACAAATCACTGTACGCAGCAATACTAACAGGATTGTCTTTTTACTGTACAGACTACAAGGGCATCTGAGCGAGGAGAACTGGGCAGAGATCAGGAAACAGCTGAGAGAATTTACACACAATACACAGGTCAGTACTACCCATAGGGTGACCATATGATGGGCCATATGCAAGAAAATGCCATTTAAAGGGTCATTCCACCCAGAAGTGAGGGACAAATAAATAGTAAAGGAAAGAATATTCACGGATCCTTATACATGTTAATGTGTCTTATAGCAAAAGGAGTGGAGGTTTCATGCCTATTCCAACACAGTGGCGTTGTGGTTAGCACTTCTGCCTTGCAGCACTGACTAGTTCTTGGTTCAATAACTAGTCAGGACACTGACACTAGCTGCATGTTCTCCTTGGACTTGTGTGGGTTTCCTCAAAAGACATGCTGCTGGGTCAATTGACCCTAGTGTGATATTCTACTGCTCATGCCCAAGATGGCTTCCCCAGCAACAGAAAAAGTGCTTTGAGTCCCCATGGAGGGGAGAAAAGTGCTCCTTGTACTTGTGTGGGTTTCCTCCAAAGACATGCTGGTAGGTTGTTTGACCCTAGTGCATGTTCTCCTTGTACTTGTGTAGGTTTCCTCCAAAGACCTGCTGGTAGGTTGTTTGACCCTAGTGCATGTTCTCCTTGGACTTGTGTGGGTTTCCTCCAAAGACCTGCTGGTAGGTTGTTTGACCCTAGTGCATGTTCTCCTTGGACTTGTGTTGGTTTCCTCCAAAGACTTGCTGGTAGGTTAACTGGCCCTAGTGATATTCTACTGCACATGCCCAAGGAAGCTTCCCCAACAGCAGAAAGAGTGCTTTCAGTCCCCAGGGGGAAAGTGCAATATAAATAATAACATTTCTGATCTTGATGGGACAGTTTACTAAAATGAGGTCTGAGATAGTGCTGTCACCCATCGATAATACTTACTAAGGCCACCAAGTTAGCACAGCCCTGACTACATATGTGATTCACATGCTTATTTTTTTCCTCTAGGAGGATCTGGAGAGGGAGAGAAGTCAGCTGTTGTCACGGGCATTGGTGGCAGAAGAGCAAGTGGCTGAGCTGCAAGAATATGTGGATAAACACCTAGGCCGGTGAGTTCAGATCAACGTGAACTGGCACAAAACACTCCCAACCTATATTAGCCTATTTGTAAAGATGAATCCAGCAGGACCCAATGATTGCATTTCCTTTTTTTTCTGCAGGTACAAACAAGAGATAATGCGTTTGCGCAAGCTTCTTGGCAACGAAGGCCCACGTGCGTTCAGCGCCGATGGCCCTAACTCCTATCTACCCAGAGGGGTGAGAAGAAGCAGCCATGACATGTGACCAGCCCCCTCTAGTGGCATTCTTCAGTACTACGCGTCAGACAACACAACTCTAGACTGACAGCACTGCATCAAATATCGTTTTGTAACCAAGGGATCTGTGTTTAGGAAGATTGCATAAGTAACCTCCATCGCCACACACAATATAAAAACAAAAGAAGTCAACAAAACTTACAGGCTCGAGATCTGAGAAGAATTTATTGAAGGTATAAAAATATCAATATTTTAGTTGGATATATTAGAGATATTTATATTAAAACCATTTGTACATTTACATTAAAATATTTTAAAACAACAAGTGATAATATGTGATTCAAATAAATAATTAGATTTTATGATGATGATCACGTTGTACCTCCCTTACCTCAGCGTCTCAGCATTTCGTGGTAACAGAGGGGTGCTGTCTGTTTACCTGCGTTTCTGTAGTCACAAGTGCTCTGTGTTAAGCCGGCCATACACCTTACAATTATCTGCAGAGTTTCTGTGGTCAGATGGAAAAAGTGCAACAGATTCCTCCATCTACACTTAACTGTGCGGATGGAGGAATCTCTCGCTGGGCCAAGCTTCAGTATCTTGCTAGTAGGCCCCGCTGGCTGTCAAAATACCCAAACAATGCCGGCATCCAATCAGATTGTTAAGGTATGTCGACAGCCATCGGGGCCGACTAGCAAGATACTGAAGCTTGGCCCAGCGGGAGATTCCTCCATACACACAGTTTAGCGGGGATGGAGGAATCTGTTGCACTTTTTCCATCTGACCAGAGAAACTCTGCAGATAATTGTAAGGTGTATGGGCGGCTTTATGAAAGCAGCAGTCAGTATACATTGAACCGTTATGATTGCTGAATACATTTGTTGTATCTTTAAGCAGAACAGGCAAATCTTTTCTTAACTCTTGCAATGGGACTACCCCTGCACTGCAAGGGTTAACTGCTCGTCTTTGTCTAGGTGCTATAAAAAGTGCCATACCCACCCGAACTGCAGGGCCGGCTACTCCGGTCCCGGGCCACAACCCAAAGCGTCGGCTGCCTGGGGAGCGAGGGATAAGGTAAGTATTAGGGATGCACCGATACTGGTTTTTCGGTATCGAGTACGAGTACCGATATTTTGTTTTTGGTACTCGCCGATACTGGTGCTTCCGTTGGCATGGAGCCGGCTTCCCGGGCAATCAGGAAGCCGGGCGGTGGGTAATGACATGCCGCCTGGCTTCCTGATTGCCCGGGAAGCTGGCTCCATGTTGTTTGGCCGCCTTGATTGTGATTGGATGGGAAACCGGCTTCCCAGCCAATCAGCCTCCAGCCAGCTTCCCGGCTAAGCGGGAAGCCCGGTGGCTAGTAATGACCCGCCTCCCATCTTCCTGATTGGCCGGCTCCATGCTGATTGGCTGGAAAGCCAGCTTCCTGGCCATTTAGCATGGAGCAATTTCCCGGCCAATCAAGAAGCCGGGAGGCGAGTCATTACGCGCCACTCAGCTTCCTGATCATACAGGAAGCTGGCTCCATGATCCCCCATGGCAATGCCAGTCAGAGGAAATCTTCCTCTGACCAGAAGTTCCGGTATAGGGGAAGGCATCTGAGCATTTGGGCGTATAACAGCTTATTCCTCTACCCCAGATTTTATTAGC
>NW_017308821.1:0-2758 GCF_000935625.1 Nanorana parkeri | reverse complement strand
TTTTTTTTGTGGGGGGGGGGGGGGGGGTTGTTCACTACAAGGGTATTTTCTATAAAACTCCTGGAGTTCGGCCTTAAATTCTAAAAGCAATTATAAAATGTTATTGCACAATGTGCGCACAAATGTAATGTCACCTGAAGTAACCAATCAAATACTGGCCTTCAATATCTAGGAAGCCTAGAAAGTAAAAGCCGGCATCTGATTGACTTATGTACAGCCAGACCTATTTTATGTAATAGGCCCGATAGAGTTACAGTGTGGTGTACACAGACATAGGCACACATACAGTACACTCACATAAATAAAAGATAAATATGTCCACCACAGATAAAATACACGCATGCTATCATACAGTCCCCACACACACTGTCCACCACACACATACTATCCACCACACACATACTATCCACCACACACATACTGTCCACCACACACACACTATCCACCACACACACACTATCCACCACACACACACTATCCACCACACACACACTATCCACCACACACACACTATCCACCACACACACACTATCCACCACACACACACTATCCACCACACACACACTATCCACCACACACACACTATCCACCACACACACACTATCCACCACACACACACTATCCACCACACACACACTATCCACCACACACACACTATCCACCACACACACACTATCCACCACACACACACTATCCACCACACACACACTATCCACCACACACACACTATCCACCACACACACACTATCCACCACACACACACTATCCACCACACACACACTATCCACCACACACACACTATCCACCACACACACACTATCCACCACACACACACTATCCACCACACACACACTATCCACCACACACACACTATCCACCACACACACACTATCCACCACACACACACTATCCACCACACACACACTATCCACCACACACACACTATCCACCACACACACACTATCCACCACACACACACTATCCACCACACACACACTATCCACCACACACACACTATCCACCACACACACACTATCCACCACACACACACTATCCACCACACACACACTATCCACCACACACACACTATCCACCACACACACACTATCCACCACACACACACTATCCACCACACACACACTATCCACCACACACACACTATCCACCACACACACACTATCCACCACACACACACTATCCACCACACACACACTATCCACCACACACACACTATCCACCACACACACACTGTCCACCACACACACACTATCCACCACACACACACTATCCACCACACACACACTATCCACCACACACACACTATCCACCACACACACACTATCCACCACACACACACTATCCACCACACACACACTATCCACCACACACACACTATCCACCACACACACACTATCCACCACACACACACTGTCCACCACACACACACTGTCCACCACACACACACTGTCCACCACACACACACTATCCACCACACACACACTATCCACCACACACACACTGTCCACCACACACACACTATCCACCACACACACACTATCCACCACACACACACTATCCACCACACACACACTATCCACCACACACATACTATCCACCACACACACACTGTCCACCACACACACACTGTCCACCACACACACACTGTCCACCACACACACACTGTCCACCACACACACACTGTCCACCACACACACACTGTCCACCACACACACACTATCCACCACACACACACTGTCCACCACACACACACTATCCACCACACACACACTGTCCACCACACACACACTGTCCACCACACACACACTATCCACCACACACACACTATCCACCACACACACACTGTCCACCACACACACACTGTCCACCACACACACACTATCCACCACACACACACTATCCACCACACACACACTATCCACCACACACATACTATCAGCCCCCAGGATACTATCTTATAGGTCACCATTACATGTCATGTTCCCCTGACCTTAGAGGCGATGTTAACAGTTAAAATCATTCAGGGCTTGTCCACAGTCACACCTCGCTCCCGAGCTGATTGGCTGTCAGAGTTTGTCGGATAGTCCTGACATCGTAAGCCCATGTTCTGTCTATGCCCTCTCCGATGATGGTGCTGGGTGCCCATGTTGGTAAGGGAAAGCGCCCTGCCACCACACGGGCATCATCGGGAAGCTCCTCCAGCATCTTGTTCTCCAACAACGAGAGCTGTAACAATAGATAAATGTTAAAACTGAACTGGCATCAGATGGCAGGAAAGAAAACTAAAGGCCTGACACTGAACTGAGAAACCTGGCAGGGAGAGAATACAAGTGGATACCAGAACATTCTCATGCAAGCCCACCCACCAAGAGGTTCTCATGCAGGCCCACCCACCAATATAGGCCTTTGCTGTGCTTCACCAGTGTTTCGTGTGATTTGGAACTCGTACACAGTTGTTGCCGTAGCTGACTACAGTGCTGGTCTAGACTAGCACTGCAGACAGCTACGGCAACAACAGTGTACGAGTTCCAAATCACCCGAAACTACTGCGAGGTGTACAGGATATTAAAGATGAAGTTTAATCTGCTTGTATTTTGCCTTCCCTCCCCCCTCATGAACATTTTACATTTTTAAATAAAACATTTCCATTTTCATTGCATACCTTATTGTAGATCCAGTGATGGCATCAATGGATCTCTGTGCTTCCTCTATGTAATGGCTGGTGGGAGGGGCCGGCAGG
>NW_017308820.1:115730-136731 GCF_000935625.1 Nanorana parkeri | reverse complement strand
GGATATATCTCGCTATCACAACGATCGGAGTCAGAATACAGATATAACCACATTCTCTCAGACTGTAACTTTCAGCATAGGCTTAAGCACAGGCACTTGTCTAGAACTCAAGAACTGATTTAATGGCAAAGGTAGAGCTTTATTTTTTGTTGTTGTTTAGCAATAAGATTTTATTGATGAAACAAAAGCAGATTAATACAACAATATGTCATACAGCATATTTTCAGATTGTCAAAAGGTCAGATGTCATCTATTACCCTAAAGAGCCTCCATAACTTTGGAGTTATCAGGAAACAGACAAAATATATCAACGACATATGCTGGAAGCGGAGGGCATCCATGACATTGATGCCAAAGTCGACTAGCTAACATGAGTTAAATACATAAAGATCTAAGAAGTAAAGAGAAAAAAAATCAAGCAAATTTTACATAACAAAAGTTCTTTAGTGTTCTCGCAGTGGGTATCGGAGACTCGTTGGGTTTCTTTGTGGTGATGAAAGGGCTAGTGCATGGAAGCGATTTGTGTCTATATTAGGTCTTAGACTAGGTATTTTCGGTTGTGAGGGGGGGGGGGGGTTGTTTTTTTATTTTGTTTTCTTTAATATACAGTTGCTGTACACTTTGACATATGGGAGGATATTATCTGCTTACTGGACTTGTTGCTTGCTCATACTGTATCAGCTTTCTCAATGAGCCAAGTAACACATTAGTTTTCACTATTTTCGGAGTCACCAATACTAGTCGCAGAGGGATCACCGTTAGGGCCTGTGTCAATGAGCTTTTCTTCGTTTTTAGCAGGTTTTGGATTTCCATACAAGAAGATGGGAGTGTAAAACCTGCTTGAAGCAGGTCAACTACACTACAGTTCAGAAGAAGCTCAGTTGGAGGTCCAATGCACATGTAAATTAATTTTGAATTATCTCAGAAGTGTCTCAAACTGATGTCATCAACACAAGCTTAAAGCCTGTTGACACAGGCCCTTAGATACAGTGACCAGTACAACACACAGGGATAACTGTATGCTTGGGGATTAAATGTCATAAAAAACATTAGGTGACCAATGCTGTAGATAGGGTTTTATCACTTAGGTTACTACCACTACAGCAGGGGAGTAATCACTTCCAGATCCAGGGACTGAATCCTGCAACAGTTATGGAATGACATCCAAAGGAGTAATCAAGACTAAGAACTAGAAAGTAATCACCACTATAGCCAAGCAAAGGTCTTCAGCATCTGGCACACTTCCAGGAGTGTTGGATGCTTGGTTCCTTCTGCTGGCCCCTGCTGCATTCTATGGTTTTGTCATATGGAACCACAAGGAAGAGTGGGGGGATTCCAGCATAGGCCATTCCTAGAAGTGTCCTGTGGGTAATGTATTGTTATTTACCCCAGCTGTAGTGATGATTTCATGGCTATAGAGGTATGAGTGACGATTAGTGGGTTGTAGCAGTGGTCACTCACTGGCTATATTGATAATTCTTTATAAATAGAGAGAGACAGTAACAAAACAAACATATAAAACAGTTTAAAAGGTATATAGGAAAAAAATATACAATTGAACTGCCTGAAGCTTGTAATTTCTCTTAAAATTTCATGCTATCATAATGAGAATTAACGAATAATAATCTGTACTGGTAGAAGGTCTGTGTGGCAACACCCCATGGATTCAAGAAACATTAAAAAAAACGTTTACCGGTGTTGGAGTGTACCCTAGCAGAAGCATGCTTTGTAAGAAAATCTCCAACTACTTCCATTGCCATGCTAATGAAGGACACAATGAAAGTTGTCTAACTAGTACCTGCACACTAGTTAATTACACTGAATATGCAATTACAAGCAGTTACAGACAGATACACACACACAAACAAATCCACACACAGCTGTTCCAAGTTAACCTGGACCTTATAGTCCACCAAGGAGATATTCCTGTCTACTTAACACAACTGACTGCTACCCCCACACACTAATCCTTAATAGGACTACAGAACTATCGTTATCATCATTTGAAGCAGAGAATAGCAAGTTAGCTTATTTTAGGAAGCCAAGGCAATTTAGATATTACAACCGGTTTGAAAAAACCCAAACAGATAAGGGCTTTTAAGCAAACATCACAGGCCTTCAAAAGCACATTCCTTAAAATCAATTTCCCTTTTATGTCTCCATATTATTTAAAAGGAATAATAAAAAAAACTGTCAAATGTACATCATGCTCCTCATTATACAGAAAAGCTGATCTCTCTCTTATATATATCTAAATATGGATATATATACATGTTTAATGTCCTATAGAGACAAAAAAGTATGGTCCATATAGCACTATTCGTAGATATGCTCATAGGTATGCTAAAAAAAAGGAAGATTCCAACAGTGGACTGCGGGTGTCTCAACACGTTTTGCCTAGTTGTGGCTTCCTCAGGAGGACTTGAAATTAACAACTGTAACAGTTTATAAAATATAGTATACATGCATAGAAATAAACGGATTTCCCTACAGCACCCCCTCGGTTCTCCTGAACCGAAGGGGTCATGGGGCCGAAGCCAGCCGAAGGATCGGCCGAAGCTACGGCCAGATCCTTCGGCAGCTTTGTGAATAGACCCATATGTATTGCACTAGAGAATCAGGTATAAATGTGGATTAGTGGAGCTGCTTACACAAGAGGGACCAGCAGTGTGAGAGAGTAGACCATCCAGTGGGTGGCTCCTCCGGGGGGGCCGCAGGAGGAGCAGAAGATGAAGGAGGACCATCAGGAGCCACATGCAATTACTAAAAGGGGAGAGTCAACAAATGTAAATACCCAAAGGAAGTATGAAAGTCTCTTAAGTTCCTATGCATTTTTCCTATAGGGATACTAGCTCATAGAGTACAGTTATATAAGGCTAGATATACAGGTGAAACTCAAATAATTAGAATATCGTGCAAAAGTAATTGCAGTAAGTGCTGCAAAAGGGGCCCAAACCAAGTACTGAGTATATATGCATGCTTGTACTTTTCAGAGGTCCGATATTGTTCTATGTACAATCCTTGTTTTATTGATTACATGTAATAATCTACTTTTTTGAGGTTGTGGATTTGGGGTTCTTGGGGTTTTCATGAGCTGTAAGCCATAATCATCACAATTATGATAAATCACGTCTTGAATTATCTTGCTTTGCATGTAATGAGTCTATCTCATATATTAGTTTCACCTTTTAAGTTGCATTAGTGAAATAAATGAACTTTGCACGATATTCTAATTATTCGAGTTTCACCTGTATAAAGGGAAGCACGTCTGGGACTCAAATATAATCCGAGGCAGAGTGCACTGGAGCAATGCTGAGATCCAGCTATTTGAATTCACATATGTGTTGAATGAAAGGAGGTAATTTTCATACATAAACTTTAGTGAAACATATGCTGTATGCAAATTGAGATTGAGATAAGTCATCTTGTCACTCCATATCTAGAAATGAGAAATGCTGCACACATGGTTTCTGTATCTGGAGGGATCATGGATTAGAATTTAGGGGGTAATTTACTACGCTGCCGAAGGCAGCCGAGTGAATAACTGAGCCGAAGTAAAGGGAGCCGAAAGCCGTTCGGCTATTCACTTCAGCAGAGTACAGCTGATTTCAGCTGTTCATTGGCTGGCTTTGACTCCCTTCGGTTCAGCCGAACATGATCTGCATGTTCGGCTGAGCCAAAGTGAAGAACCTGTTTTTTTTTTTTTGAAAAATCTTTTTATTCATTTTGCATAGTAAACAATTACATTACATTACAGTAGCATTCGGGCACCAACATAGCACCCCATTCACACACAACAGTGTATACATTACGGCATAACGTATGCCAACAACCTTAAAGGACCATGCAAGGTCCAATAACTAACCCTCTGACCATAACCCTCCCCCTCCCCTAGGCACAGGTAAATTATTACAATATAATTACAATCAATCCACCCCCCTAGTCACAGGATCCGTCTCCATGTCGTCCCACACCGCCGTCTGTGTGCCTGCAGAGGTGAGAGAAGCAGCTCGTGCAGCCAAGATGGCGCCGGCGCACGTGTCAGCAGGCCGGCCTGGAGTGCCACCGCTCGCTCGGGACCGGGTCGATCGTCTCCTGGTCCGCATCAAGGAGAAGGCTGGAGTCACCGGATCACCCGACAGTACTGGGTGAGTATTTCGGCCGGTTTGTCAGCTAGCTAAGGGTCAGGATGTAGCACGGATGTCGGGAGCTGCAGTGAGACACGTCTGCTCAGTCTCACATCCCGGCCACGCCCCCCCGTGAAGAACCTGTTTGACTCAGACGATCCAATACCTGGATTGGCTGAGCCGAACGCCCAGCAGTTCATTCACTTCCGTTCACCCCTATTCTCATAGGGGCTGAACAGCAGAGAGTGAATAGCCGAATGCCACCGAAAGGCATTTGGCTTGCATATTCTGCTCGCCAACTCGGAGGTAATGAAAAGTGAGAAAAATGAGAAGCGTAAACAAAAGAAGAAAAAAACGGCGTGGGTCACCCTCTCAGACCATTTGAGACCCTAAAAAATGATTTTAAGGAATTTGTTTTTGAAGGCCTGTGATGTTTGCCTAAAATCTCGTATCCACTTTTTAAAAAATCTACAATGAGAATTAAGGCTAGAAATGTATATACAGAACACAGCAACTCTTCTCATTTTTCCATCCTTTTTTAGCTGTAGTGTACCCCACTCCCCTTCATTAGTACTCTAGTGCAGGGCTCAAACTTTCCATTCGCCTGGTCGCATTTTGCGAGTAAAAATAAAGTGAGGGCGAGTGGAAATTTGGGTCTCCAAGTACCGGTCCGCGGCCCAACTGCGGCCCACGAGCCGGTACTATGTGGCCCGCAGACAGCTGACATGTCAGGCACGCGATCACAGACCGCGTACCTGACTTGTGGGAGAAGCTCCACCATCTGCATCTTTCAGATGCAGACCGTAGAGCTACCCCTGTCGTGTGTATGTGTATATTAGGCCCCAATTTACACCTATATTTCAGGGATTAGGGATTCCTGCGTCCGGAACTTGCGTTTTCCTGCAGCAGGAAGTAATGTTAGAGCTTCTATTCCTCTGGGCTGTCTGAGCATATCCAGCCCAGGGTCCAGCTCCACAGGACCCTGCAAGCCGAAGAGCTACCCATACAACAGTAATTGGGGCCAGGGATCAGGGAACTGAGTGATCAAGGAAAAAAGAAAACGAGAAACTTCACAGGGAAGCAAAACACCTATCATAAGCATTTTATATTGAATAAATAGATTTTAAAATAGCTTTAATACACACATTTTGAGTGTTTGCAATGTGAATGAGCTCTCAGATAATCTTCTCATAACCATACTATGAATTATGGTAATAAATGGGATTTAAATACCAACTCCAGCCAAACCTATCTGAGTTTTGGTTTTGTGCTGATAAGTTAAATATCTCTCAGGGACTCAGAGATGAGATAACCTCATTAGAATTCCCACTTTCTCCTAAGTGATGGATCTGTTGCTAATCTAAATTACGGGGTCCAGCTCCACTAATTCCCTGATGGATTTTCCTTAATATAGAACGGAAAAATACAAATTGAGTTCTCCAACTTCAGAAGGTTCACACTTTTGTAGTGGCCTTATGGGAGCAGTCAGAGGTACAAACAACTCTCAGAAAATCTTGGCATTTGACTTTCCAAGAGATATAAGAGGCTAGTCGTTGATATATATAGTTGGTGCTAAGCCAAAATTGAAAAATCAATTTCAGATAGCGTTGATCAGCTCTCCAGCTAAAACGTTTTTTTTTTGCTAGAGTGAGGAAGGGTAGAAGCTCTGTCAACTTTTTACTGCTGTCAGTAACACCATAGGGGAGATTTCCCTTTGCTTCTTATCCTGGTGAAAATGTTGTTACTGGGATAGCAAGCAAGGGGAAATTTCTAACAAGGAAATGTACAACAATAAAAACACATGTTCATTAGAGTAGGAGAAGGTTACATGGCCTTTCCTCTTTCTATTACAGTCTTTGTCCCCATTCAACATCAGAACAGGAAACAAGAGACACATAGTGTGGTTGGATCTACCCAACAAGGCCTTAGACAGTAATAAAAAGCTGACAAAAGTTTTTTCACGGGAGGACACAAACTAGCGTCCTCCCGTGACCCAAAGCTCAGTATACCGCGAGCTACATCTCGTGGTATACTGAGATCGCCACACCTGGGACGGATCCCGACATTACTGCGTGATTGACAGCTGGCTCTGCCTATCTAGAGGAAGAGCCAGCTGTACCCGCCCCCTCCCCCGCCCGTTCCGCCAGTCAGCGCTGGAGGATCGGAGCAGGGAGGGGGGAATCCCTGCAGGGAGCCACGAGTGACAGTCACGGCTCTCTGCAGGGACAGGATCGAGAAGTGAGCGAGCGACGCAACGGTATGTGTGTGCTCACTTCCCGATTTATTGAGCCGACGTGTGACAGTTTAATTGTCACACATCGGCTCGAACTATGAGGATGAGTGATTTTCAATCACCTCATAGTTCTCCTTTAAGGTCACTTTAAGCTCCCCACACACATTACAATCTGACTGTACAATCTCTCAAAAATACCTGGTGATCTTGCCATAAGGATCTTTGTTCAGACACTTCCTGTGATGGGGTAACAACGCTCTGTCCCTGTTTCCCAATGAGGCTGCTGCATTGTCACCCTGTCATATGGGATTCCAATGGAGACTTCAAGTGGCCATTTTAACATACATTATGCATATATGGTCAACTGTTGTCACCATCAAGAAATCCACCCCTGAGAAATGGCGTGCAGCTGTTGTTAGAATACATGCATGTAAGTACTGAAGCAAACTTTATGTCATCTAGCTGGTAATTAGCAGGGTTATTCACTAAAGGGTGAAGTGTTTGGAGAAGTAAGGAGAAGTGAACAATCTAGGACAACATAGCTGAACTGGAAAAATTCTCAAATTCAGCGCAATTTCCAGTTCAGCTATGCTGTCCTAGATTGTTCACTTCACCTGCCTTCTCCAAACTCTTCACCCCTTTGTGAATAACCCTTCAGGAGTTCTTAATTAACCACATACGCAATATGGTAGTCCTAGCATGTTATAATTGTTTGATAACTTTGTGTTATTTGGAATTTACCCTTTGTGTAAATGTTTCGAAATGACACATGCCAGTTAATTTTCAACCAATGTGACCATACACGGTAGAATTTGATACTATGAAATAGATCCAGCTTTGGAAGATTTTCTATTATACCAAATCCTGTAAATAGTTTTGTGGTTCCTGGAGTACAATATCACTGGGGATAGCTTTGAGATACCTTCATGAATCACCTCCTCAAAATTCAGCATCAGTATAGATGGTTGCTTGTTTTTATATACCTTCTTTCTTGATCATCCATTTCATTAATGAAAATAGTTTTGGCACCTTGATATAGTATTAGGCATTGACTAGATGTCGGAAAATTGTGGTAGGATGCCCAGAGCCAGGGCCCCCATATGAATGTCACCCATGTAGGTAGACTTAGGGTGGCCAAACACGGGCTGCTATAACCAGTTAAGTATGTGGGGTTGCGATGATGAGAGTCTCCATTATGATATATAAATCTCTATGTGACCAAAGGCCAAAAATTGCCCTTTTCTTATAAACAAGATAGAGATCAGGCTTCACTCTAATTGGGCTGCATCCAATCCTTGGCTGAATTAGGAAGACCACAGCAGGCATCCGGGAGTGTGGGACTTGTCCTTGCTAAAAAATAAATATGCTTCCTTATGCTCAGCCTTATGCTTTAAATCCAAGCAAATTGTATGTTTATGTGTCAGTTCGGTGAAGCCAAAGGTTCTGGTAACATTGTGCTTCTTATGCCCAACAGAAATAAAAATAAAATGGTTTTATTCCATCTGTATAACTTTTGTGTTAATAACTAGATACAGGAGGTAAGGAAACAGTCTGGAAAATGACATATCACTGCTAAGAACACATTTTATTTCTTTATTGATCGAAGCCAACTTGCGTTTGGAGGATTGTCATTCACAGATATATGCCAACATACGCAGAGTAAGTTTTGAAACATTTTCTAAATAAAGATTTGTTCAGATATTTTTGGAGTAAAATGAAGTACAATCTGCTTATCTTATTTTCCATTGACTGGTATGGGTTCTAGTTAGCGCTGGCTAACTAGAACCCATACACACAGAAGGGAGTCCATTTTACTGGCCCACAACATAAGATGTTTAATAGAATCTGCTTTCCTTTTATGTTCTCTATTGACCTTTACATTTAAAAAAAAAGAATAATCCCGTGTTCATTTTAGATTTGTATGTACCATCCTACTCAGTGATCTCATATAAATATTATAATAGTGACAAGAACTGGTATAATAATAATTTGCACTAAAATGCTGAATATTATATGGCTATAAATAAATCATGATCTATGTTATCTGCTTATGTGTTCATTTGAGAACACACTTTGATGTACACGCAATATTTGTTCTACAGGCATAACTGGGGTTGATTTAGTAAAGCAGAAGAGAATGTTAATTAATAAAATGATTGTTCACTTAAATTAGTGAATAAGGTGAAACTGTGTTCACCTTGAAGACCCAATCATGACCAAGTGAAATGAAAATTGAATGGTTGAAGTGAGTGCAGTTTTATCTTAATTACTTTACTAATTTAAAATGTATGTAATTCCTAACAATTAATTTCTCTTATTTGCTCCCTTTTGGTCTGGTAAAGTCCAGCTGGAGGCAGCTAACCTTGCAGTTCCACTATCTACAAACCCCCACCCACCTCCACTCCCTTATGTTTTATACTCTTTGTAAGACGGTTCTCTAACAAAGCCATTCCTTTTCACTGCTGGCTGTTATCAGCTCTTCAACCTCATGATTTGTATGTGAGGGCACCGAGGGCTCATCCAGATCATGGGAGAGTTGAAGAGCTGAAAAGAGTGCTGGCTCTATAACCAGGACACTACCTGCATGGAGTTTGCATGTTCTCCATGTGCTCGCGTGTGTTTCCTCCATATACTCCGGTTTCCTTCCACATTTCAAAGACATACTGGCAGGTTAATTGGCTCCTGTCTAGAATTCACCCTATTGTGTGTATATGAAATAGTGACCTTAGATTTAAGCAACTGAGGCCAGCGACTGATGTGAATGTACAACATGTAAAGCACTGTGTAAATTATCAGCGCTATAAATACCTGTAATAAATAATAATAGAAAAATTAACCCTTCCTGTATGGGATGGGGGGGGGGGTCCTTTAAAAGGGTACATTTTAGATTTTAGCTTTACATTTAGATTTTAGCTTTAAACAGACCATTGAAAGTGTTTTGTCATGTCTGTTTGATAGGTTAAAAAAATAGCTGCTGATCCTGTCAGAAACCAGGAGAGCTGATAATTCAGTGGCAGAACAATTACCATAGTGAACCAGGCGGCCGCTATAGGGCCCGGAGCACAGAGGGGCCCGTCTAGCTGCTGCTCAGTCAGTGACAGCCAGCAGCTGCGGAGGAGGCCATGCGCACTAGCTCCATCTGCTGTACATCTCCTACTGGCAGTCACCAGATGTGACATGCCCAGTCGGAGAGCTCGAAAAGTCGGAGCCTTCGATAGAACACCGGCGTCGGCGGCAATGGAGGAGGTGGGGCCAGGGGATGGAGGAGGTGGGGCCTAGCAACGGAGGAGGAGGGGGAGAGCGATCGGGGCTGACAGGTAAGAGGGTTTGACCAGCCCACCTGAGACCCTGCAGAGCCCACCATATAAAGTATATGGTGGGCTCTGCAGGGTCACTCTCAGGTGGGTTGTTTGGGATATCAGGTAGGCGTAACTAGAAATCACAGGGCCCAATACAAAATGTTGCTATGGGGCCCTGTGATTTCTAGTTACGCCCCTGCATTCAATGCTTACTGCCTGTGCTGACTGTTACAAGCTATTATTGTCCCCAGCTCTGTTTGTGGCCTACAGAACACCTCTTCTTCTTGGCACTTTGAGCTCTGTGCTAAACAATACCAGCACTGAGGTTTTGCATACTGCCCTGTAAGGATGAACGGTGGGCAACGGTGCTGTTGCTGCTGCCTAGAGAAGTCTTGGAAATCAAAACAGCGAACTGAATCCCTCCAGCAAATAGCAGCAAGGTTGCCATTTGCTCCATAAACACCTCCAAATAAAGTGTATGTAAACCCTGTGAACATCTCTTAGTTGCACCTTTTGGCTTGTTAAATATACCATTGAAAGTGTTTTGTTATATCTTTTCGATAAGTGCTGAAAACCCCCCCCAAAACTGTTGATTCTGCCAGAAATCCAGAGAGCGTGTACATTTTTGTTTATTCTGCATCAAAATCTCATGCAGTCTTATCAGCTCTGCCCAGCTCAACTCCATAAACTACAGAAAACGTCGCCCTTATGGTATAAAGATGAGAGGATGAAGGAATCCATAGTTGTTATACACTTCCTGTCCTAGAGTGACAACGCTGCCCCTCCATAGATACAGTGCATTAAAAAAGAACCATAGCCAAACCTTTTTTTAGAGCCAGAGTCAGCTGTGCCCACCCCCTCTCATGTCTGTCCCTCCAATAAACGCTGGAGGAACAGAGAGGGGAGGGAAGAACCCCTTCAGGAGTGATGATTGACAGTCACCGCTCTCTGCAGGGAGAAGCCATGAGCTGAGCGAGCAGCGGTTTGTGATCGCTCAGTTCTCGAGCTATGGCTCCGGCATGTGACACCTGCAGTTTCACACGCTGGCTCAAACTATTGGGAGGAGTACATCTTACACTCCCAATAGTTCTCCTTTATTTCACCCTAGGAAGTATATTGCTGGCAGGATCACCAGGTAAAAAGAGCCTGAAAAAAAAAGAAAACAAATGCAGCCACCACATCTAAGAACAGGTAAGCTGCAATAAATTCAGTTTCTGTTCTTGGGTTTAGATATGCTTCACCATTCTCTACTCCTTTACTAAATCACCTCCATTGCAAGTACAGTAACCTACAACATTCAGACAGAATCTAACTGCAGTTAACAGAAGGTTGATTGACTTCTTGAAGTTAGTGCACTTTGCTAATACTGCTAAAATTGCTAATATTCTTTGCACTGCCTTTGTACCATGTAAGAAGTATTTCCAGTGATATTACTGTAAGGTTAAGACCAAGGTCATGAGAAATTGTCTTTAAGTCCTTTCACCATGTGGCTTTGGTTAGGAATCTGACAATTTATTGTTGCTTAATGTTCCTGTTTGGAGGTAAATAATCAGTGATCCTATAAACTGAAATAAGATATCTTAATAGATTAGCAAAAAGATGAGATATGGTTTGCTTAAAATAAACCTGTGGCCAGACTATTAACAGTCACCTATTTAAATTTTTATGGAAAGCATTAACCTACCCTTAAAACAAGCCCTACCGCACCTAAATAACTACTGGTATTGTGGAGCAATTCAGGCTCAAACTTTACAGCTAGAGTGGCTTGGATTCATTCTGGTTTTTAAGGCTGCCTGCTCGGTCCACTTTAGCCATCCTATCTGTTACACTGCAGCCTTTCCCTCTCATCCTTCTGCTCTCCTGTGATCTACCTGTGGGTTAACATGGTTGCTATTGTAGTGCTCACCCTCGAAGGGCCTTTGGATGAACGGGTCTTCCATAGCCTGTCTAAGGATTTTTAGCAACCTTGCTGCTCCTGTAGCACTTACTCTGTGGTGACCGACAAAGCGAAGTCCAGACTGTAGATAAATGCTGAAAGTCTTTATTGCTGAACCTCAGGGAGAGAGGGTCAAAACCATCCAGGATGATGTACACTCCATTATCAGTTGAACACAGTAACTGCTGCCATTCACAGACTAGGACCTTCAAGCCAGACACAGGAATCTGCGTAAAGAACACCTGGCAAAGCCTTACTTCAGAAGTCATCAGTCATGTTCATTCTCATTATCAGTAGCTGACCACTGAGCCTCAAATTCAGGCCCCAGTGTCAGCATGTGGCTAGTCCACAAGGCTTCAGGCCTAGCCAGTTCAGTCAGCCAGTAGCAGCCTCCCCCCAGGCTGGGCCTGGGGGAGGAAGAGATAGTTTGCATGGTCCACCCCGAATATTTATGTCCTCTCCCAGCATGGCATGCACCACTGGCCTGAATCTTCCAGTGATTGGCCAGGGAGACACAAATACTCAAAACAATCCCTTATTGGTTGCTCTGCTTTGTGGCAAGGATACAGCCAGCAGCAGGCGGATACAAACGACCACAGATTGCTCAGGAAAAAACAAATGAGTATGCACTATAGATCAGCATCAGACTGAATACAATCTGACAATAACTAAATTTAATAGCACCCCTGCTTACAGGGTGCTACACTATCAAAAGGAAAACAGTTCTCTCCTAGGGGAGTCCAACATGGCAGTGTCTGTGGTCCTATAACAGTAACAATAACAGCCCTATGCGGAGTTCACAGAGTTGGAAATCTTCAATGCTATCCTCAATAAACTTTGAAATTGGGGCAGCATTTGATTTTTCCATGATGTGGGCACAAAGATTTGCTTTAAGGCTACCTGGAGAGGTAATGGTCTCAAGAAACATTACATTTTTATGAAAACTATCATTTGTCTAAAGGTGTTTACAGACATAAGAGAGCATTAGCCTAGACTGGACATCTTCTCCCATGCCTTCTGTCCAAACCTACTCAGGAAAATAATCTATCCTAGCCAAGCAGAAGCCTGCAGTGGTAACCCTCTTTATAGGGAACAAACAAAAGTACAGTATTTTTTAGGAGAATATAGTTACTGTTTATGAAATAGTTTTTCATATGAAAGCATGTCTGGTCAGCACTGTCTTTTGTCTGTGGATAGCCTCATAGCATCACAGCTTCTTGATGGGTTTTTTCAGCCTGGCCGATAAAATTGGAACATGCCACCCATATTAATTATTGTAGAGATATTATAATTCTGGTATTGTTTGCCAGAAAGGGTGATAACTTTAGTCACAGCCTACGTTTCATTACTTGCAAGGCTTCTGGGAGTATCTTGCTTGGCTTAGGTTGAATACCTTTATCCCCTTTATTAAAACTGCCACGACTTTCATCGATTTCTTTAACTACACCAAACGTAGCAGCTAATAAGGAGTCTACCATTACATATACATCAGTAAATTCTGCAACAACACATTCTCTGGTTCCACAGCAAAAACAAAAAAGAGGAGAGACAGGAAGGACATTCAAGGTTGCAAACCATTATGGCCAATACTTTTTGCTATAGTGGAGCGCCACTGATCTCTTCAAGAAAAATCATTAAACCTTAGGTACAAAGCTTTCTTCTATAACCATGTTGATCCGTACATAAGTAACAGAATATATCTTATAATAAAGCTTCGTGGGCAGTTTTAGATGTGAATTACTTTAATATATCACTTTGCATAGGAACTGATAATTAGCAATAAATACAAGGCTGGTTCAGGTCCACCTGTTTTAAAGTGCTCTGTTGGATGTTGGAAAATGGCTAACCACTGAGGGAATGTGTGAAAGCTATTAAATGAGGAAAAAATGTTTGAGAAAAAGAGAGAATGCAATGAGAAAGTGTGTGGGTGGAAGAAAGATCAAAAGAGGAGATCCTTAGTGTCTCATTTCTTAAGAACATTTTTTATATGTTCTATGTTATGGCTTTATGGTCTCTTTACAGCTCTGGCCTGTAACCTGGATACCATCTCCAGTGTATTGGGCAGAGGCAGAAGTGCTTGCTTAAAACATTCGCTGGGGCCTGGAGAACGAAGGTTCTTACAGACATATCTTAAAGTGAACCAAACCTGGCTTAAAACGATTCTAAGGTAACAAAAAATGCTGAAGGTTAGATACCTTGTGGTGCCTGCATGTACCTGTGATAATCTTCAAATTAATCCCTGAGTCTCTGCAGAGCCTATTGGGTACACGGCTCAGGCTGTACAAAGAGCCCGAGTTGAAATTAGACCCACCCACATTATTAAACTATTACCAACATTAGTGGGCAGTGTGTGGCTGTGGCACTGGAAAGTTGAATGTTTAGTGTTTGCAGTTAGCACCAGGAGGAGCAGGGCTAAAACTGCTTTACAGAGCTGAATGTGAAGATGATTATACATACTTGCAGCACTGCTATTACTTTAGATCTGGTCAGGTTAATTTTAAACGTCAGTATTATCAAATGTCGTTCATATACCATACGGTCTGCATTTACCTGTATATGGTAAACAAAAGCTGCATTTCACACACAGTGCAGGACAGTGCATTGCATTTTACCATGCACAGTCTACATGGACCACGTTTCCTGTGCATGCTCAGAATGTGCATAGAGTCTTTTACCATAAAGGTACAATTAGGCCTTTTGCAAGTTTGTACATGATTTGTGGTACCAGGTTGCTTGTGAATTAAGGAGTGACCGTAAAGACTATTTCAAGGGCTCTAATGAGGGCCCCTTTAGCAAATAATTAACAGAAAGTGTGGAGTAACGAAGTGACCAGTCAACTCTAGACTGTAGCTCTCTGCTGTTGTGAGCTACTATTTTGCATTTTTGGTAAAGACTTAAAGTCCCCTCCCTTGAAGGCAGTTGAAGCAGAATATGAAGCTGGCCATACAAAGGTTATTTAATCATTCAAACAAACAGACCATTTTGTGATCCTTGCATTACCTGACATGCTTATGCACTATTAAGTGTCTATGAAGCAGTACTACATATGCCAACCTCTGTGCAAGCAGAAATAAATAGTGAATTTGTAAAACAAAAAAAATAATGAAACCATCACATGCCCTGCAACCATGACATCCAGCCTCTGAATGTCCTCTGTGAGTTTTCACATCACACAGGGTAAGATAGCTTCACAAATGCATCAAATTGTTTGTATTGTGCAGCAAACTCTTCCTGTGTATAATCAGCCTATAGCCTGAAAAATCTTTTACAAAGCCATCTCTTTTCCCCCAAAATATACATGTAAGGCTCACAACTGGGAATTTAACATAACCCATCTGAAACAGTTGGGCTTAATAGTGTTGGCCTTGTTTATGAGCCCTGGGTTTTTGGAGTACATGAGGAGTTAGTTGCATTTACACATATGCAAGACCCTTACATGAATACATGATGGTTTGAGTAATTAGTGCAGATCAATACACATTGCCAGGTGCCTGTTACAGGCAGTAGGGCCAGTTAGTCTATATCCCCATAAGGTCAGGTACATGGGGAAGTCATCTGTTCCGGTCACAAGATATGGCCACCATGAGGGTGCCAAGGACAGCTAGCTCTCCTTAGGACTATTTCTCAGGTTTCTGAGCCCCAGTTCAAGCTGTCGGATGTGGAGGTCTCTCTGAGCCAGCTGCTCCTTCAGACGTCGGATCTCATCCTGCTGCCGGTAGAACATGCGCAGCAGCTGCAGGGCAAAGGTAAGAGGGCAAGTGAAGGTCATAGTATAAGCATACGGCAATACAAGCATATGCAGAGTGAACATTGTGTTTAGTAGACATCACTTTGTGTTAAATGGTGCTTTACGTAACAGAGAATTATTTGTGTGCCTATAAGAATTTTATGTTAAAAGTTGATTTGCATTGTGTATGTGCTCAGTCTTGGGTGTCCTTGGCATGCAGAACAGAAGGTGTCATTGGCACCAAAAACAGAAGAACAAAGTAGCCCTCACAGATGTACAGAGTCTATATTTCATAAAGACACAATGTTACATGTACAGTACATACCCATGCAACCAAGCTCCATTCTAACTGATGTAAGGCCATTTATGAAGCACAAGAAATACACTATTTCTTGTTACAACACTTCAAAGAGACTCTGTAATGAAAGATCCGGACAGGTATAAAGTAAAAAAGCTTCCTAATAGTGCTAAAGCTTGCCCATCCCCAAGTCTCCCTCATCTTCCTATTAAATATTGAGGAAGCCCATCATATTGCTGGACCAATAGAACCCCACCAAGAAGTGTCTGAACTTTGTGACATCATCAGCCCAGCATTCGGGTGAAGCAGAGGATAGAGAACTCTGCTAGAGGTATGGAAGCCTGCATTTCAGCTGTTTTCAGCATTAATAAATGTCAGGCACAGGCACGCCAAATTCAGATTTTGACAGGAGCCTGCAGGTAGAAGAACCCTGGGAATCAGGTAAGTGTAGGAGGATCAGGATGGGGTTTGGGGGTTTTGACCACCTTTCAGGTTACACCCTGAATATTGGTGTAACATGAAACATGGTCCAAGAAGTAAATTTAGCCTTTAAAGTAACAGAGTCTCTTTAAATATTGCGAGATCAATCATTTATAACAGACTTTTGTTCATAAAGAACCTCTGTCCAGTCTGGCTACTTTGGACTTTTGCAAATAACGTGTGTGAATTGTGTAATATTAGGTGCACAGAAATGTACTGAGCTGTGTCAGGCAACGAGGGTCAATCTGATATCTATACTCACTTCATTTTCAGTGCGTGGTGGCACATTCTCTAGTAAATCAATGCCATTTACCACCATACTCTTCTTGTCTCTCACTGGTGCTTTAAATGTAGCATTTGACTCCTTCCGGTACCCTTCCTTCAGGCTCATCAGAATGGGGTCTAGAGAAGAAAATTTGATTATTCATTAAGGATTTATACAAAGGCATTGTTGTTGAGAAAAGACAAACATCTATCGTCAAACAGCTGGCTGCAGGGTAGCACTCAGTGACTGGCATTTTTTGGTCCTTTGGACAAGGGAGGCAGTGAAAAGAGACATTGATGAACAACCTTGCCTTTATTTCATTGCCCTGCACTCTGTGTATGCTAGAGCTGTAGGTCCAACAAAAGATACATTAACTGAACTTTAAAGTGGACCTTGCACTAAAATTCAAGGCCTGCACATGTGGCTGCTCCCACCTATCCTGAGTCCAAGAATCTCTGAACAAAACCTATACTAATATTACCGCCTTATATCAAAATAAGTGGGCAGAAGATCTGGGGTCCACTATCACTGACAATGACTGGACAGACATCTGGCAGATTACTGCCAAAAGATTCAAGAACATTCTTGCCCAAGAAAACTCATAGAAAATACTATTACGATGGTATTACACCCCTGCCCACTTCTCTAAAACTATATCAACTTACCCCCGAACTGTTTCAGTGGCTGCACTCAGCTGGGCTCCATGGCTCATATATGGCAGGAGTGCCCCAAGGTTAAGAAACCTTGGGTCTGAGTGTATGCTTTAACTACCTCAGTGATGTTTTGTAATCTTGTCAAAAACTCAATGGAAAGCTCTACTGTATAAACCTACCCCAAACCTCAGGAAACACCAACAAATCCTGATCACTCACATGTTCACAGCCACCAAACAGACCATAGCAAGGTCATGGAAGACCTTGTGAAGAATAGAATCTTGGGCACCATGGTCAATGCTAAGCTATCTGCTATTTTGCCCGATTTCACAACAAGTTCTTGAATCCCACCGGAGTTTTGATGCCTCTCTCACAACTTCCTATACGACCCTTCTTATGGTTAGGTGGCCATGCCTTCCTCAAACTTACCTTATCCTAGCCTTATCCTTATGCTGCTTAATGTGGATGGGAAAATCTGGATTTTTTTCTTGTTCAATCCCATGGGGAAAAATAACCTCCTAGTGTATAGTCAGCTCTACCATCCCAGGGAAAATGGTTTTACCATAAAGCAAGCGAGGGAAAGATTGTAACAGAGGCAAACGCAAGAATAAAGTAGGGGTGTGCAGAGGGTAGGGGAGCACATTATTGATCGAATAAACTGTTTTCATGTTGTGTCTTTAACTTGTGCTCCCAACCTTACCATAAATCCACATCGTTTACCTTTGTTGATGCCACTTAGCCATTCCTTAGCACTCACAGCTGGCTCAAAACTCGGGGTCATAGGATAAATGTCCTCCTGGTAGGTTTCTGACTGCAACAAAGAAAACTTGTGTTATCTTTTAAGTACTTTTCCAAACTCCAGCTACCCAAAGGTTCCAGAGCAATGTGCTATGCAGGTATGAGTGTACAAAGGCTCACCTTTCTTGGAACTATCATAGATATTGGCTCTATGAGATTCTTTAAGGTGATCAGCTTGTAAAAGCGAAATATCTCACATGCTGATACATCCAACCCATGCTTTGGCATTATTCCTATGGAAAACATTACAGTGCATTGTGATCAGAGAATCAAAACTTATGGAATAGGATAAAAGTCCCTACTTGTCACGTTTTTGAACTTCTGGGCAACTTACTCTCCCAGCTTTTGATTTAAAGCTAAACTCCAGACAAACAGATGAATAGATAAATATACAGAAGAGATACATATATGAGAGCTGTTTTACCTGTCAAAGGATATGTTTTTATGTCTATCCAGTCCAAAGGTTTACACAGCTTTGCCATATAGCACATCCCTGTCTAGCAAGGGGGGAGGTCTGATTTTTTTTTCTCCATTGCAGTTAAATAATATTTAAAGCTTATATTTCACTCCCAGCCTGTGAGTAGATAGTGAAAGGTGAAGCAACACACCGAAGAGCCTATCTCTCTATCACTCTGCTCTCTCTTCCTATCAGCATGCTTCTTGTTAGCACAAGTCAAAACTCTAATGTACAGGGGGCTGCAAGAGGCTGGCCAGGGCAAATCTTGGTACCTACACTGCTTGCATTTAAACAAAATAAATTCAATAAAGTATTAATGAATAGCTGCATTCATTTATGTATTTGCTATCTGTTGTGCTCTAATCCATACAACCCAAGTGCAGTGACGTGCGGTACCTTCCGTGCTGGGTGAGGCTTTCCCTCAGCCCCACCCCCACCCCGCCCAAGCCCACCAAAGCCCCGCCCCATCCAGTTGAAGCCCCCCACCCGGTCACCAAGCTAGTGTGAAGGAGAGAGGGAGGAGCCTCCCTGTCCCTCACATGCTCATCACTAGTAAGGCATCGAGATTTATGTCGTCAGTGGGTTTTCTTTTTTTTTATTGGACAGCTTGGACCAATGCTGCTTTTCCATGCACAGAGCTCAAGTATCAAACATGGAGTAGAGGCTGTGACAGCTCTTGCCTAACTAGTTAGGTTACACAAGCAGCCGGATGCAGCGCTGCCTGTAATTAACAAGCAGCACTCCGTCCATGACAGGTTACACAGCGGGGAGACTTTCCCTGCTCTATAACCTGTTACAAGCCGGTCCGAATGGAGAAAAAGCTGTCAGCTTCAGACTTGAAGCTGACAGCTTTCCCCTCCATAATACTAGGTGAGACTCTGCCTCACCTGCCTCACCCTGACCGCACATCTCTGCCAGGCAGGGGGCACCTATTAAGAGCTTATTGAAAATACTCATAAAAAAATAATTTTGTATTGGTTGTCATCAGTTACAGTTCATATTTCAGTTGCATATTTTTTGCAAAATCTTATCAGACGTGACTCGTTTTTTAATCCTATTGAACATTCGTGGTTGTTGCTGCTTCTATATGTACTTTGTATGCTTATTGAATAAGATATTGTATGAAACTATAAACTAATGTATAACTGAGGACTATTCAGAGGAGTCATGTGATGTTATGCACCATTAACATTTTCTTGTGGCTCCCTCCAGCAGCAGATCGCATGAGTCTCTGGGAGAATTTTGCAAGACTCATGCAATCTCATGCTATCACACGGGTGTGCATGGGTCATCACATTCATTTAGAGTGGGGTTTTGTAGTTCAAAACTGAATTTTTAACTCCTTACCAAGTCCTTTCTGGGGAATGGCTGACCGGAATTCCATGAGATAGGTCAGGAATGGCTTTTCCGCTGTTATTTCATAATATCGGATGTTTCCGTCTCCCTAACATAGTAGAAATAAATTAAGAAATCCAAAACAATTCAAAAGTACAGCAAATAATTAGGGATAAGTATTTCGTTTATATGTCTCAAAATTATTCATTAAAAAAAAATTTCATGATTTTAAATTAAAATGTTGAATGATCATAAAACAAAAACTTTTTTTGGGTAAGAACAATTTATCTATCATCCATCTATCTATCTATCCATCTATCTATCTATCTATCTATCTATCTATCTATCTATCTATCTATCTATCTATCTATCTAGATAGATACAGTATATATACTGTACATCTAAATGTGATTAAAGAAGAAGTCTCATCTGTCAAAGTCTCACTGACTTTGACATCTCACTCCTCTTCATTCCCAACCACACTCTGCAAAGGAGACAGACTCTGGAAAGTGCAGGGGCAGTGAGATAAGAACTATCAAGCAAGGGTCCATCTCCTTTGCAGAGCCTAGTCGGGAATAGAGAGCGGTGAACTGTCAAAGTCTGGATCTCAGTTTCTACTGCACACAGAAGCATGGGATAAAAAGCAACATACACTGTGGGAGTTAGGTGACTTAGCCATGAAAATAAATAAAAGGTGAGACTTCTTATGTAAGACTGAGATATAGTTCTAGACTTCTAGTGTAAGAAGGAGACACAGCTAACATCCTGGCTACTGATCCTTGAAACTGCAGTGAACAATTTTGTATCATGGGTGATAAGTAGGAATAATGCAGAAAAGTGGGCAAACAGAAAGGAGTACCCATACCTTTCCAGCCAGGTACAGCATGTGTGTGTCCATATCATAGAAAGGAAACAGCATCCCTGACAGCCCATCTATCTCTTCTTCTATCAGCGGCACTGACAAATCCTCCTGTGGACAGAGGTCACAATATATATTATTTATACATATCTGTAAAGTAAATTTTCATTTCTATTCATTTATTATGGTGCTAATAAATTCAATATTGGTCTTTTATATAACACATTATTTTATTAAAAGGACTAGGGAAGTTGAGTCATATGGCAGGCACCAATTGTTTGCCTTCCTAATTCCGTCTTGTATTAATGTACACTGACACATGTGGTCACTATATAAATAACGGCATCTCTAGTGATCACAATTTAGCTAGCGATGAATGCTGCCATAAGGTAACAGCCCTGTTGCTTAACTGTACAACAGCATTTTTTTATTCAAGTCCTCATGCAGATTGAATAGTTTAGATAGTATTATTGTATATTATAAAGTTTTGGTAAATATAAACTTGATTGTACAAAGATTGTTCGGTCAGATTGC
>NW_017308820.1:110114-112884 GCF_000935625.1 Nanorana parkeri | reverse complement strand
GATGAAGCCCCCCACCCGGTCACCAAGCTAGTGTGAAGGAGAGAGGGAGGAGCCTCCCTGTCCCTCACATGCTCATCACTAGTAAGGCATCGAGATTTATGTCGTCAGTGGGTTTTCTTTTTTTTTATTGGACAGCTTGGACCAATGCTGCTTTTCCATGCACAGAGCTCAAGTATCAAACATGGAGTAGAGGCTGTGACAGCTCTTGCCTAACTAGTTAGGTTACACAAGCAGCCGGATGCAGCGCTGCCTGTAATTAACAAGCAGCACTCCGTCCATGACAGGTTACACAGCGGGGAGACTTTCCCTGCTCTATAACCTGTTACAAGCCGGTCCGAATGGAGAAAAAGCTGTCAGCTTCAGACTTGAAGCTGACAGCTTTCCCCTCCATAATACTAGGTGAGACTCTGCCTCACCTGCCTCACCCTGACCGCACATCTCTGCCAGGCAGGGGGCACCTATTAAGAGCTTATTGAAAATACTCATAAAAAAATAATTTTGTATTGGTTGTCATCAGTTACAGTTCATATTTCAGTTGCATATTTTTTGCAAAATCTTATCAGACGTGACTCGTTTTTTAATCCTATTGAACATTCGTGGTTGTTGCTGCTTCTATATGTACTTTGTATGCTTATTGAATAAGATATTGTATGAAACTATAAACTAATGTATAACTGAGGACTATTCAGAGGAGTCATGTGATGTTATGCACCATTAACATTTTCTTGTGGCTCCCTCCAGCAGCAGATCGCATGAGTCTCTGGGAGAATTTTGCAAGACTCATGCAATCTCATGCTATCACACGGGTGTGCATGGGTCATCACATTCATTTAGAGTGGGGTTTTGTAGTTCAAAACTGAATTTTTAACTCCTTACCAAGTCCTTTCTGGGGAATGGCTGACTGGAATTCCATGAGATAGGTCAGGAATGGCTTTTCCGCTGTTATTTCATAATATCGGATGTTTCCGTCTCCCTAACATAGTAGAAATAAATTAAGAAATCCAAAACAATTCAAAAGTACAGCAAATAATTAGGGATAAGTATTTCGTTTATATGTCTCAAAATTATTCATTAAAAAAAAATTTCATGATTTTAAATTAAAATGTTGAATGATCATAAAACAAAAACTTTTTTTGGGTAAGAACAATTTATCTATCATCCATCTATCTATCTATCCATCTATCTATCTATCTATCTATCTATCTATCTATCTATCTATCTATCTATCTATCTATCTAGATAGATACAGTATATATACTGTACATCTAAATGTGATTAAAGAAGAAGTCTCATCTGTCAAAGTCTCACTGACTTTGACATCTCACTCCTCTTCATTCCCAACCACACTCTGCAAAGGAGACAGACTCTGGAAAGTGCAGGGGCAGTGAGATAAGAACTATCAAGCAAGGGTCCATCTCCTTTGCAGAGCCTAGTCGGGAATAGAGAGCGGTGAACTGTCAAAGTCTGGATCTCAGTTTCTACTGCACACAGAAGCATGGGATAAAAAGCAACATACACTGTGGGAGTTAGGTGACTTAGCCATGAAAATAAATAAAAGGTGAGACTTCTTATGTAAGACTGAGATATAGTTCTAGACTTCTAGTGTAAGAAGGAGACACAGCTAACATCCTGGCTACTGATCCTTGAAACTGCAGTGAACAATTTTGTATCATGGGTGATAAGTAGGAATAATGCAGAAAAGTGGGCAAACAGAAAGGAGTACCCATACCTTTCCAGCCAGGTACAGCATGTGTGTGTCCATATCATAGAAAGGAAACAGCATCCCTGACAGCCCATCTATCTCTTCTTCTATCAGCGGCACTGACAAATCCTCCTGTGGACAGAGGTCACAATATATATTATTTATACATATCTGTAAAGTAAATTTTCATTTCTATTCATTTATTATGGTGCTAATAAATTCAATATTGGTCTTTTATATAACACATTATTTTATTAAAAGGACTAGGGAAGTTGAGTCATATGGCAGGCACCAATTGTTTGCCTTCCTAATTCCGTCTTGTATTAATGTACACTGACACATGTGGTCACTATATAAATAACGGCATCTCTAGTGATCACAATTTAGCTAGCGATGAATGCTGCCATAAGGTAACAGCCCTGTTGCTTAACTGTACAACAGCATTTTTTTATTCAAGTCCTCATGCAGATTGAATAGTTTAGATAGTATTATTGTATATTATAAAGTTTTGGTAAATATAAACTTGATTGTACAAAGATTGTTCGGTCAGATTGCAAGGTGTACGGTGATACCCAACACATCCGTGAAACTGCAACAAAATTCAGTACCCCAAAAAGTCCATAGACGACGCTTTAAAAGCCCCTACAGGTCATAAATTGATAGATATGTATAAATACTGGCCCTAGAATTATTGCCCTCACTCCGGCGTGCGCGGCGACACCCAACATGTGTAGAAAGATCGTTGTTTTCATATGTAGGGGCATCCGACCCGTGTTTACGTGAAGATGCGCAGGGGCGGGAAACTTTAAAAAATTTACATTATTTTTACATTATTTTTACATTTATTTTATTTAATATTAATTTTTTTTACTTTTTTTTACTTTACTTTAATTGCTATCACATAGGGAGGCTTACAAGCCCCCTATGTGATAGCAGATGGTGGTGACAAGTACTCTTTAAGGTGATACTGGGAGTCCAAAAGGCCCCTAGTATCACCTTTACACTTGAAATAAGCTATTGAAGTGCAGATCGCAATTCAATAGCTTAAAGCTGGGCTTCAGGAGCCCT
>NW_017308820.1:102336-109518 GCF_000935625.1 Nanorana parkeri | reverse complement strand
CATGGCGGGGATGTTCACCGGGCCCTAGAAGCGATCTGGCGGCAGCTGAGCAGCCAGAATTGCTTCTACTCTAAAGTTGGCTTTACAAGTTTAAACAGCAAAAGCCGCCGGGAGTCTGTTTAAACGGCCCTGATGCCAGCGACACACACTGGTCATGATGGGGTTAAACTTATATGGCCACATGAGCATATTAGGTCAATGGTATTGACCCATGATGTCGCCAGCATCACATCCCTTTGTTACATAAAGCTGTGGTGTGGAGATTGCCCATCCCACAGCTGACTGGTGGCGGCACTGGCAGTTCCTTCTGGGTTTGGATGAGTTCAGTTTTGGTCCCTATTTCCAGCTCAGTGATAGGTAATGACAGCTGGTGAAGCCTTATAGGAGATGTGTCAGATTAATTTTGCTGCATAGTAATATAATAGCCTTTCTCACCTGATCCCACAGTGCAATCTGCCTTGTATTCCACTTAGAGACTCCTGTTGTAAGTAGACGCTTCAAGTCTCCCAGGAAAACAACTCGAGTCATTTTGTGGTTTTTACAGGTTGCTGACTAGAAAGAAAAAGTAGCAAATGTTTACTGTCAATGTGTGAAAGAGGGCATGTCCTTCAAGTTACATTAGTAAGTTTTGTGAAATGTTTGACAACACCTAACCATAAATATATTCATGCTTTGCTATGCTGAAGTCTGATTTATGATTTCATTGCTTCTAGATCCTGTGCTTACTACCCTTTACCTCTTGTACCTAAAACCCCCAATCTCCATAACCCTTCCTTCACTCCCTTCCTTCACAGCTACCCCACTCCTATAACTCCCTGCTACCAGTATGTCTTCCCTCCTCCAGGAGAATTGATTTTATTGAACATTTCCTCAATGTGATGATGAGGGTGTTTTGTTAGGTATGCATGATACATTTTCAGGAGACAGAGACCAGTCACAGCTGAAACCTCTTGTTTACTTGTCCTGACACCTATCTTGGTGAAGTGTATATTGACATAAAAAAGGGTCAATCGGTGCTGATATCTAATGCTCACCAAGGGCACCCCAGACACTTCTAATCTAAAGTCACTTTGCATAGTGTTGGATTAACGGCGCACTTGATCAGGTGATTATTCATGTTAATGGGCCAGGTAGCTGGCACAATTGCCTGAGGATGGTTAGACTAGATCTACAGGTCTGACTACACTCTTTTTTCTTGGATTGACTTTAAGTGAGCTGAGTATAGTGAATAGAATTGTTGCTTTGAGACTCTGTGGGGTTGATTTACTAACCTTATAAACACACCACGAACGTGTATACACCTCTGCAGTGTGTTCCCTCCCAGCATGATCTATGGGTGGAATCTAAACACCTTTGTAATGTGTACACACCCAGCAGGTGTGTTGTGCAAAGCCCTGAAGGAATTCCAAGGTGATGTTGGGTAAATTAGCTCTATGTTGTGTTGCTTGCGTTGATGAATGCAAGGAATGTAAATGCATGAGCTATCCATTTTTGTCTAAACTGTGAAGCAGCATTATATATGCATCATGTGCATTATTTTTCCATATATGGCATTAGTGGAAATATGCTTTTAGAGACTTTTTGGTTGATAAATACGTTTTGCTGTGTGAAAATCACACACACCTGGTGTGTGTGTGTGTTTAGGTTAGTAAATCACCCCCTGTATGTCTGTATTGCTGTTTGCACCACTGAAAAAGCTTGACAAACTAAACATTCCAACAGCAAATTAAGAACAAATGGCTACTATTGGTCTCCATATCAAAGTGTTTGAAAAAGAAAACTGCCTGGTGCCCCCTAGAAACTAATCCGATTCAATTTTGTACTTAGCTTTGACAAAGAATTTAATAATTTAATGCGGCCGGTGGCTGCTTTTCAGAGTACAAAGGATACAGCAGGGGATTCGTCCATCAACGCTTGTAAGCATTCATGGAGGAATCTGTTAATTTTCTTTTCCTTCAGCTCGTGGGTTGAGCGAAAAAAATAGAACAGTGTATGGCCAACTTAACACTTTCAGGAGTGAAATAGAATGTTTTCATAGATATCTGTACATAAGACCAAAAGGAAGGATAATCAAGGAGGAAAGAGGGACAGAGGGATTTGGTTCCAAATAAGGGACAGTTGGGAGGTATGCCTGTGACACATGTGGCAGCCGACATTCAGCTTCACTAAGTGCTCTTTACTCTTTTTGACCTAGATCTCAGGCAATTCAAGCTCCCATTTTAATCCTGGTGAGTGTGGTGTCTAAGAAAGAGATGATATGAGTGCTGATTCCCATTGGGATAATCTGTCAGGATGGCTAGCACAACCAGGGATCTTATCCGGGGCTGACATTTTCCTTCCATCTTCCAAAAGCAGTGCGGGTTCCAGGGCAAGCATGGAATTACAATATATAGGTCGACTCTGCCCTGGCACTAGCATTTTTTACAAGGGTCAGTTAATAGAAGCCTTCAGTGCTGGATGGTAGCCTCAGCTGTTACAAGCAAAAGCCACCCTTTCACATTTCCTTTAAACTTTAAGAGAACATTGATGTACTTGTAGCACTTGAAGAAAGATGATGCTTATCTTGTGGAATTGTAAAAATGCTTCAATACCTTGTGCTTTTAGAAACTACCAACCATATTTCACAGATTTGTACAACAATTAAAAGAATGCACAACAACTTCAATGCTACACACAAAAGTATCAATAACATAAAAGTTAACAGTTTACAAGATGAAAAAAGTAAATTGTAAAGTGAATAAAGCCACGTGTATGATAACTGATCACCTGCAGCACTCTCCCTGAACGAGGTTCCAGCACACGTAACTTCTTATCTTTGCAGGTGGTCGCCAATAGACTCCCATCTGTGTTAAATGACATGCAAAGGATGACATCCGTGTGACAGTCTATCATTTTCATTGCTTCCCCATCATCCAGATTCCAGATCAGTATCTGCACATAGAAGTTTTCATTAATACTCTCATCTTCCCAACCACTGCCTTTCATAATACACTGCTAATTCACAAGTAATGCCCACTTAGCTATCTGACAGTCCGTGGGCAAAATAACTTTTGGGGCACTGGCTACCTAAGTGACAACACATTTGTTTGCCTCCAGATATACTAAAACCTGTTGTGTGCTCCTGTGAAACTCAGACATTGGGTTCCAATGACATACATAAGTGTGTTCAAGAGATTAAAATGTGTGGCTCCTCTCATAAAGAACTTTTCAACAAGTAGGACAATCTCTGAGTGTGATGATCATTGCCTATAATGGTCAGAAGCTCTTCTGTATCATCACCCTTAGGAAAGCCTAAGGGCTCATAAAGACAAGCTTAGTTTTTCTGCATTAGAGTTTGCAGATTTTGGCTTACTTTAAAGTGTTTGTATAGCCAAAAACGTTTTATAGTTTTGGATAGAGTAGGGAAGGGTTACACTTTTTGCTGTCTGTATACATTTCCCTTTTGCTTACTGTCCCAGAAATGCAACAGGAAATTAGTGGAAATCTCCCAAAATGAGGGAAAAACCCTCTTAGACATATGTCCACATCAGGATAGCCCCCCTCACCTCTTCCTCTGAGAACAATTCTAAAACTTGGTATTTCACCTCACTTTCTTTCTTGGTAAAAGTGGTCACCTGTACAAATAGAGGGGCAAATCTCCCCAATGTTGACTGCAATAAAAACTTTCTTGCTAACTCTTCTCCACTCTATCCAACACTAAAAAAAAAGCATTACCTTAAAGTGACATTAAACCCTCAGATTTTTTAACATAAAACAATACTGTAATGTGTGCCTTACTGTAATCCATGGTTGTATCCCTTATCTTTGCTGCTCTTCCTTTTAAATCTGTATCTCTTCTCATGCTGGGCAGAACTTCTGTTTTGCAGCAGACTGCCTTGTCTCTGAAATGGATACATGGCGTCTGTGTGCAGGTTTGCAACCTCAGCCAGCACTACAGGAAGAGGCACTCAGCTAGAAAGGGAAGTTCTCCCCAAGCATGAGAAGAGATAAGGATTTAAAAGGAAGAGCAGCAAAGAAAAGGGAAACTACAATGGATTACAGTAAGGCACACATTACAGTATTGGTTTATGTTAAAAAATCTGAGGGTTTAATGTCACTTTAAGATATACTTTCATTTCATTGTGTGGGTGATTGTTCTGAGGCTGTGTTTGACCTGCTAATTCTTTGGATGCAACTGATCCCACTGAGATCTGTTCACGTTGCAGGTAAAAGCAGCTAAAATGCAGCCACTGCATTCGATTGCATGAGTCTGAGTAGTGCTGCATTAAAATGCAAATCACCTTGTTTATATACAAAGCCTGTCTATTTGCCAAATCAGGCGGTCACAGTTGGATTAGGGCAGTTCTGTATGATTGTAGGCCCATTTATGACTCTGGCCAAGCCTGCACAGGAGAAAATTGAATGGCTGGTTTGGATCTTACCAACCACTATTGTATTCCCCAGGACACCTGATGTTTTCCTTCCTTCATAAAACAAACATACAAGTTCACCCAATCCAAATGTGTATGTTTGTAGAAAGCTTTTTGTTAGAAAGATCATTCAGTGACTGGGTTGTTCACATATGGCCAGATGCTGTCTAATGTATTAAAGCAGGTGAACATGGATCTCTATTACCACAGACAATGCTGCAATCAGCCCGGGATAGGGCCATGTATGACCACCCATGGGACTTATACATTTGTACCACTGAAGACTCCTGTATTGAATTGTAATGAAACAAATGTGTAACCCAATGCCATACCCAAGTGCTATTGTACTGCAATGCTATCGCAATGTGCCGCAATAGCATATCGTCCAATAGTTTGCAAGGAGAGAACAAGCAAAGCTGGCTTAGATTTAGGAAGGTCTGGTAGGCAGGGATTATAATTCTAATTTTTGGTTCTCTAAGTATTTTAGATACAGGTCTAACCCAGTGTATCACGCCCCAGAGGATCAGAGCTTGAGATGGCCGACCATGGAACTAAACATCATGTAAGAAAGTCAGGGGTATCTAGTGAAGATGTATGTACTATCATCAATGGATTCCTAATAGGCTCTACCAGCCATTTTGGAAAGAACGGCATGCTGGCATGATCCCTGCTGTGGCAGGGTTTCCACAACTATTTAGGGAAAGATACAATTTTCTTTACCAGTACAGGTGGTACTTGGACACAGTAAGGCACATAACTGACCAAAGGACAAGAAACACTGCTGTACCCTATCTAATTCTACCACATCAGAATTCCAAACGTGTGAAAGGTAACCTCTAAATACAACATTTTTACTCTGGATTTGGTGATTTGTTTTAAGCTCATCATGCTGACCTTATAGTCATAGCCTGAGCTGAACAATATGTTGTTGGCAGTAGGATGCCACTCTATGAGCCCCACTCTTCTGCTGTGTCCATACAGATCCAGCACTGCTTCATTCATGTTCTTCTTGAGCCCACCATCCGGGATTTCCCATATCCGCACCTTGGGGAAGTACACCATGTTATTGCACCATTAAAATATCTTCCATAGTTCTATACACATATACTGCTATTTACACCAAAACAGAAAAAAAAATGACATGGTAAAATTTAAACAGCACATTGAGTGTTTATTCTGGTAAATGTATTTAAAATGTTTTTACTAATAGATGTGTCATATAATAGCAGATTCTAAATTACACAATATTTATCGGCGGTGCACCCTTCCCATTAAATCTACCTCTAATTCTGAGGATGCTTAAAGATAAACTCCAGACAAAAATAAAAGCTACAATATAATGCAGATCTGTATTCATTAATAAATCATTAGATGTATTTTTGTTTTATAAATGCAAGCAGTGTAAGTACGTGAATATGACTTTGTATCGGTCTCCTGCAATCTGCTTAAAGCAGAGCTCAGACGGAGAGAGGGAGAAACAGTACAAAGAATCAATAAGTTGTGCTGCAATTCTCATGTGCTAATAAGGAACATGCAAATAAGGGGAGAGAGCAGAGTGACATTCGGATGAGCTTATCAATCTGCTGCTTCTCGTTTCACTGTCCAGTCACAGGTTGGGGAAGGGACCAAGAGCTGTAATTTACTGCAGCAAAGTAAAATCAGGTTTCCTACCCTTCCAGACAGTGCTGTGTAGCAGAGCTGTGTGCATTTTAGAAATGGATGGATATAAATATAAAACCTTTGGCAGGTAAGCAGCTCCCATACATGTATTTAATCTGTGTATTTAGCTGTTTGTGTGGAGTTCAGCTTTAAACATCTAGCTTGCCCATTCCAAGTGCCTTAATTATGAGACTGCCAGGGCTACATATAGGAGTGCCTACAGATAGGTTATTGCACCAATATCTTCTCTCGCCATAGTAGTAAGAGCAGGCACTCCAGCTGTGGTCCTCGTTAGAACCTGTGTTACGTGTGCAGAGAATTTAGTTTATTAGGCTGTCACTGTACAGGGCAAGCTACAGCAGCTGTACAACTTTCTCTCCTGTGATCAGGAAGTAATTGCCAGGGGGAGAGAGAAATGCAGGTAGCAAAGTAGCGCAGAGCTTCTGGCTCTCTCTGTTGAGTGTCTGTCACATGGCAGCTGACAGCTGCCTCCTTCTTCCTCATTTCTGCTGAGCTAGGTAGAGGGAAGAGGGAGGGAGAAGACCCAGTACAGATGCTTCTCAAAGGGAGTCAGTCAGCCTGATGTACAGATCTGTGCCTGGTCTGACCAAGCAGAGAGATCTTCGGCTAATATCTGCACCACTGTAATGGAGATATTAGTTAACAGGGCTCAGAAATTGCAACATACTTGCGACAAACTGCAATTAGCAATTTTCAAGGTTTTGGTGCACATATCGCAAATCATCTTCAAAGTAGGTGCACTACAGGTGAAACTCGAATAATTAGAATATCGTGCAAAAGTAATTGCAGTAAGTGCTGCAAAAGGGGCCCAAACCAAGTACTGAGTACATATGCATTCAGAGGTCCGATATTGTTCTATGTACAATCCTTGTTTTATTGATTGCATGTAATAATCTACTTTTTTGAGGTTGTGGATTTGGGGTTCTTTGGGTTTTCATGAGCTGTAAGCCATAATCCTCACAATTATGACAAATCACGGCTTGAATTATCTTGCTTTGCATGTAATGAGTCTATCTCATATATTAGTTTCACCTTTTAAGTTGCATTAGTGAAATAAATTAACTTTGCACGATATTCTAATTATTCGAGTTTC
>NW_017308820.1:53434-102036 GCF_000935625.1 Nanorana parkeri | reverse complement strand
GTACCATTCAGAGGTCCGATATTGTTCTATGTACAATCCTTGTTTTATTGATTGCATGTAATAATCTACTTTTTTGAGGTTGTGGATTTGGGGTTCTTTGGGTTTTCATGAGCTGTAAGCCATAATCCTCACAATTATGACAAATCACGGCTTGAATTATCTTGCTTTGCATGTAATGAGTCTATCTCATATATTAGTTTCACCTTTTAAGTTGCATTAGTGAAATAAATTAACTTTGCACGATATTCTAATTATTCGAGTTTCGCCTGTATGTTGATGATTTGATGCATATTGAGTGCACATTGCATGTGCACCCAAAAAAATTTGGCTCAACAATATTTTATTAGGATCAATGTATTGATCCTAAAAACAGTGTGCCAAAAATGAAAAAATATATATATATTTAACAGTAATAAGGGACTAAATGTAATCTGCTTACTTCTTAACACAGTGCATGTGATATGGGGTGTCAAGGCACGCCCTAGGTGTTTCATTACTAAAGCTGGTCATCCACTGCCCTATTTTTTTCCTTCAACCAACGGCATGAACGAAAAAAATATAGCAGATTCCCCCATTAACGCTTTGAGCATGTTAATCAAAGAATCCTCGCTGCTTCTGTTGTACTCTGACAGTGGACAGAGCTGGCAGCTCATTGACAGCCATCTCTGTTCGTAGGAAGATTTTACGACCAGCTGATTGAGGGATGTCGGCCGAAAGGGTGCCAACAGTGGCACCCATTCTGCGAATTTCAAGAACCGGCTAAAATTTCCAGTGTATGGCCACCTTAAGGACTTCATTGGGGTAACCCGATCAATTCCTTAGTGACGAAATGCTTAGTGTGGGACTTCACACTTCATTACACTTAATAGGAGGTTGTTTGGACAGTCTGTAACTAGCTTGGACAGTGTTGGCCTTGGATCCTATTCACAACTACTATTTTGGTTGGCACATCTTCTCATATTCATGTTTCACAATTTTATTTATGCACTCCGTACATGGGAATGCTTGATTTTTTTTTTTTTTATCCTATAAGGGTCTAGTCATTGCATTAGAGCTGCATTGCTTAATTCAGACCCAGCGCAATGACAAACTGAAATCCATTGTTTCCAAAAGGCCCAGTACAGAACAATGTGCTGTTAACGTGACACTAAACTCAAGAGTTAAACCTTAAGTCCCCGTTCATACCAGGGCATTTGTAGCTCATATTTGTCAGCACGGAAAAGCTCCGTACAAGAAATCCTATTGATTTCTATAGTCCCCATTCACGTCTCAGCATAGCGTCGTCCTGACAAAAAAGCTGGTAGCTGGAAAAAGTACATGAGCTTCTTTTTTGGGCATATCAGTACGATTAGGAATATGAAAAAGGGTCACGTTGCGCTGATCTCCCCAAAAAGAGGTGCATACTTACAGGATTGTGCAGAGCTTTTCTGTGCTGACAAATACTAGCTACAAACGCTCTGGTATGAACGGGGACTTAAGGTTTAACTCTTGAGTTTAGTGTCACGTTAACAGCACATTGTTCTGTACTGGGCCTTTTGGAAACAATGGATTTCAGTTTGTCATTGCGCTGGGCCTGAATTAAGCAATGCAGCTCTAATGCAAAGACTGGGCCCTTAAAATACAACACTCAAAATACATTCAAGTACCCTAACTATTAACAAAAATGTATCTTATTTGTGTATCACTCGGCTGTAGATCCTCAAATCATCTCTGAATTCATGCTGACACTGTCCTTCCTTCTGGGGGTGACTACTTTTGTTCTCCATGGTCCCTGTGTGTGTTGTAAAGTAGCCATCGCTCCAAGCTCGCTCCCATGATGGACTACAATCCCATGTTTAGTTTAATCATTTGTATTGAGATTGTAGTCAATCATGGGAGCGAACTTAAATCAGTGGCTACAACACACACAGGTGCTATGTCACTACATTTGTGTCCTGATGCTATGTCACTACTTATGTATCCTGATGCTATGTCACTATAATTGTGTCCTGCAAATGCTCTGTGGAGTGCTATCATATTATGTCCTAAGTGAAATACATCAAGATGAAGCAGATATAATGACTTACCGAAGTGTCCTCGGAGCAGGAGGCGATGACATTCTCAATGAATGGGTTCCACTTAATATCCAGCACTGTGCCCTGGTGCCCGCACACCTTGGGGTGGTTGGGCTCAATGCGTCCAGTCTGGGGGAGGCACAGAACATTTCAGAGGTGAACCCCCTACAATGCAGACCTGGGGGAGGAGGACAGACAGATACACCTGTCAGTAGCTCCTCCCTCCTCCTACACACAGACTGCCCATGCAAAACGCTCTGATCATTATTATTGAAGTAACAGCTTAAAATAACATATAATCCAAAAATGTATTAAAATGTTGAATTTATACACTGCCAGTAGACCGATTTGTATGTCTTTGCTTTTCTGACATAAACAAAATAGACGCTGGAACAAGACACCAACAGTGGTCTAATATTGGTATAATCAAATAGGATATAAAAACTGGATCAGCAATTCCTCACAGCAACTGATATGATAATTCTTTTTCTAGCATTATCTGATTCACTGTACATGCAGACATATTTTTTTTTAGTTTTGGATAGGGCAGGGAAGATTGGATAGGACAGGTTTTTACTGCTCTCCAGGGCTCCGTTACAGAGATTTCCCCTCCTGCTGACAATGGTTCCACCAGACAGGAAGTAAAGTATAATCTTCAAAAGGGACACAAACAGAAATACAAATCCAACGGGGGTTCTTCTAGCCTTACCTTACTCTTCTAAAGAAAATCATTTTTTTTCTGCCTGTGTTGTTGTTGGAGAGTGGAGACTTCCACTCAGGTGAAACTGTTGTCAGCACGAGAGGAAGTGAGAGTAACGGAGTTCCAGATAGCAGTAAAAACCTGAAAGGGGTTCTAAACCTTCCCTTTTCTATGAAAAACAAAGAAAAAAACCTTTGGTTGGACACAAACTTTAATAGAATGACCACTTTTCATTTGATCAAGTTGTACATGGCTAAATAACATAACAAAACATAATTCCTTCTCATCACATTTCAACTCTTACTTTTGAAGTCACCTAAATGTCATAGCTGTTTCTTTAAAAAAAAAAAATCAATATTATAAAAATGGGGAGCTGCAATTTGCAAATAACATTTAGGGGCATATTATAAAGTAGTGAATGTGTCATTCATCATACAGTCACTGGTGGTGAATCAATCACTAGACATGTAACCCTGCAACACATTTGTTTTGTATTGATTCAGATTTTTATTTCTTTTGTTTTTGGGAGCTGAGATTTTATTCAGTTTGTTATTCGGATTTCGTATCCGTCTGAATTTTTATTTTGGAACGATCCACAAATGTACTTGAAATCCTATACAGACCAAAAAAAATCTGATGTGGTTGAGAACAGTCACATGTTCGGTTAAGTTTTATTTTGAATGTAATTCAGACGGATCAAAATTTTTGTTAAATGAACATTCGGATTCATTCGCATTTGGACATGTTCCAATTAAAACATTCAGATGCATCCGAATGTCTGAATTTAACGAAATTCATATAGGTAACCATTCGGATACAACATTTACATGTCTATCAATCACTGTCATTTAAAACACATACACAAGGAACATTTATTAGCAGTGAATGTTGATATTAATTGCTTTATAAATATGTCCCTAAATATATTTTATGTTATATGATACTTCAAAATGCAATGATGAAGCATAATGGCATAAACCCAAAGCAACCAATCAGAAATCAGAGCATCAGAGTATGCGGAGATCTTCTTGTCTGTTGTGGGTTAAGGCACTTTCTATATAGTCACTGCACGTAGCACTTTATTTATTAACCACTGCATTTCCTAAATGTTTTCGCTCTATCATGACAGTTTTCAGGTTTTGGAGAGATTAGTCTCGGTGAAAATTAATCTGTTGCTTTGCAGCTCACCTGGATGTTGTTTTTGCTAAAAATGGCATTTCTTAGAATTTTTTTCAAGTATATAACCTCCTGGTACGGAAGAGTTCCTCGTGATTGTGCTTTTGCCTTCAGGATCTGGTAATAGTGGACATGCTCCAGCTGACATTGAAGGAGTCTTGTTCAGTTTGTTCGGATGTGTGATCAAATGTAATACTGCTCCTTTCAGCAGAAGCTTGGGCACTGAATGACACATTGCCAATTATATCTTTGCTTTAAGACTCTTCTAACTGACTATTCTAATGCACACAGAAGCTATTGACATATTTTTCTTCTAGGGCACAGTTGGACTTTAAAGCGAACCGGTCAGTTTGATAAAAAGTGAGACCAACAATACTTTTATAATGTAGGCAGCATGTAGTGAATTAGTACATTTGTTAAAGCCCAATTAAACTTCCAGTTTAAAGCAGCTAAATACATTTCAGGAGGATCAAAACAAAAGGTGTGCAAAGTCTTATATTTAGTTTTCTTTGAGAATTAGCCACAGACTGAGTATAACTGCTTGTCCTGTACCAGCAAGTCCAGAGTGGGATGTATGCTCTGTGCATAGAAGCAGTGGTCTTTTTGCTGATGTCCGACATGCCCCTGGCTAAGTCCGACCTATAGCTCTGCAATCAGCAAATTGATTGGAGATTTCTGACTCTGACTAAGTAGCAGGTGTGCCAGACCTCTGCAGAGAGATCACTACTTCCACACAGAGGGCAAGGGTCCCACTCTGCAGCTGCTGGCAGGGGACAGGCTTTTCAACTGAGACATGTGGTGCTTTAGAGTAAAAAACTAACTGTAAGTTCTTAAACACCATTGTGTTTTAATGTACATGGAATGGTTTAAACAGAAGGTTCAATTGGGCTATAATTCCCAAATATATTTCTTATGGGAGCCCCTTGAATCGTGGGCATACGCTATAAAAACGGTCTTAGGTTTTTTGAAGCTCAGAGTTGAAGTACACATATATACTGTGTGTGTGTATATATATATATATATATATATATATATATATACAAAGTTTTTATAAATAAATAGGAAACATTTTAATGAGCAGTATGTGTGTGTTATTTAAAAGATTTGAATATTTTAATCTGCGCTCAAAATGATTATATTTTTTGGTGCTTCCATGTTTTTTATTGCATGAAGTCCATTTGTTATTTTAATGGTGATGAGGATATTTAAATGCGACCAAATGGCTTAGTTTAGTATAGTAGTGTCTGGGGCAGCCAGCCAATCATTCTGGAACATTCTTGCCCAAGGGTACAAGGTGTCAGGAGCTAGCAGAGGAGATCGGTCAAATGGAACACAAAATACTAGAAGAGCAAGGCAAGAGGAAGTGGTGTGTTCCATAGCGATCTAATGTTATTTCATCTTTTGGTGCGCATGTGGATTTGGTAAAATTAGAACGTTCTTTGGCTACTGATTTCATCTTATCTGGTTCTATCAGGGTATTACACTCTCCTCCAAAGTTTCTCCTCCATAGTTAACAGAAATGGAAGGAGAATCTGATCTGATATTTGTTAAAGTAAATGTGTTACTCAATATTTTTGTCAACACTCATGCAACATGTACGTGTTGCATGAATGTTTGAACTTCCCAAATTATTTTATCCGTTTAAATTAGAGGGGATCAGGTGACACATTTGAAACCATGCACTTAATATCTTATCAAATAATACTATGTTTAAAACAACTATTGTAGTCTATATGACCCAGTGTCTGTGCCATGACATATGTAGGTTAGTTGTCATGTAACATCAAAATTTGGCTGAATGATAATTGCAGCTCTATTAGGCCTGACAAAATCAATAGAACCTAACCTAAGGGTGAAGGGTGATAGATCTGTCAGCCCCAAAGAAACCTCTTTAGGGAAAAATAATTTTGAAAGAAAATGTAAAATTCCGGTGGATACTCTTAGAGGAGGTTTGTATTCTAGAGGAGAAAAATATTACTCATAAAAACTTGTTAGGTATTCAAACAGTGGATAATGAAACCAGCTGGCCATGGAGAAGAAGTTGTTTGAAACATTTCCAGTATTGTTTTGTGCTTGCTAATGCTTCATACTATGAAATTATGAGAATGTGCCTGTCTTGTTGAGGGGATGTGTCTTTATATACTTGTTTATAGATGAGTTATCGGACACTTAGAATAGGGATATTATGTTATATATCAAATATGTACTGTACATTGTTATAAAGCCATTGTAAGTAAGTTGGTAAAGTATACTGGTATGAAAGGTGGCCCCTATTTTCATGGTAAGATGGAAATTCCCCATCATTGTTGAAGCTATATGAGCTAAGAAAAGCACTGCAAAAATAACACTTTATTAGCACAGGTGTCATTAAAATATTTCAAATGATGGTAGTCCTTTAAGCCCCATCCACCCTAAGCTAAGCCTCACCCTTGGCATTCAGCAGGCCAATGTTGGAACCTCAGTAGTAATATCATAGTTTTACATTCAATATAAAGGAAACCTAGATGGAGATAATGTAGGATGCCACTGCTGACCTGCTTCTGGAATGTATGTTGTCTGGCAATCTCTGGCTTCAAAAAACCTTCTGAGTCACTGACCCAGAGAAAGCACACACCAGGTGAAGCATCATGAAGTCAAAACGCCTGCTCTGTGTACTTGTCAGGAAATATTGAAGCCACTGGATGATCATGAAAGCCATGCAACTAGCAATTTTAGAAGTAGAGACCAGCAATGGCAGCCTACATGCTTCAGTATGGGGTTCCTTCATTATAAAATGCCTGGACAACCTCTGGTTTAAGTCCTCTCCTATTTGTTAAATAAAATATAAGTTTTGCCACTCACCTGGTGGAGGGGGATCACCAGAAATGCACCCCCTCCTGCACTCTCGGTGACAATAGCCAGGAATTTGGAGTTGACAGCACAGAATGAGTTGTCATGCACATTCTTGGTGATGGGTATACATTCATAACAGTTCTCTCGACTTGCGACCTTGCCGTATACGTTCCTAAATTTAGAACTGCGATACTGCGGGCGCCACGACATCTGGGAGAGGATGAATATGGTATCAATAGCACGATAGCATGGTAAACACAGTTTGATGACTTAGGAAAATATCTTAAAAGCTCAATTTCATACACATTTTCTTTTAGTTGGATAGATAGAGGAAGTGCTATTTACTTTGTTTACTTTTCTCTGTGACATCATAGAGATCCTTCTTCACTTCTTGTCCCTGTGACACCCATATGCAAAATGGGATGGACTGGGGACTTGAGGGAGATAGCCCGTAACGACAGTGTGCATGTAGTTTATGGACCTGGTTATGGTCCAAGGCTGCTGCCTATCTGGTAGGGATGGGGGGAATTGCTCAACAGAAGATCAAATCTTGGATGAGTGGTTAGGAGCACCTCTTGAAAAAGTGGTCTTACATCTCGCTTGAAGGTTCATCTAGGTTGTTTATTTGAATGGATGTGTCAGATATAGTCAACGTGTCTTGGGGGAATTAGAATGCCCCTTTCTTAGGGCTTGAGCAACAATAATATGTAATGAACCTTGCATTAGGGCAGGATAAGTGCTGAATGCCAGTGTAACCTCTTTGCAATGAGGACTGGATTTGACAGGGGGTGAGGCGCAATTTCAGTGTTAGGCAGATGGCAATATAAAACAACGGACAAAGGCTCTCACCCTTCACCAGGCAACCCAAAAGTAAAGGAAAATCTTTCAGTGGAGTTGGTCTTTATTGTATTATAAGTGCAAAGTTCAAGTCCAGTTTGTAAATAGCACAGTACATATGTAATGTTCAAGAATGCACCGTAGGCCTTTTTTGCGTGTGAGTCTACTGATTTCACAGTGGGTAGTTGATATGTATAAACACAAAGGACAAGACTGATAGCATAGGGGAGTGCATGGTATTTATGACTATGGCACAGAGTCAGATATAACCCCAGCCCCAAGTGTCCTTACTGAAAGCATGCTCTGTATCACATGCATGTTGGAGGACACATTGTGCCTGAGGGTGCGGGGTGACAATGGATCCACTGTCTATTGCCACACACCCTTTGCTTATTCCCCTTCCTACAATATTCCTTACAATGGTTCTCTCTCTACAGTACTATCCACTGGCATAACGTGTTAACCATTTCCTGTATTATCGTCTGCTTCACCATGACCTTTGACCAAAAATGTCACCAGAAATGAAGAGACAAGACTATATTTAGCCCACATTTTCCTAATCACTCTACACTCTAATTCCACATATCTATCAGTCGTTCCATTATAGCACTGGTCTTCCTGTAAGCAATCTTCACCACTGCAGACTGGGGAAACAGCAGAGATTATAAGACCCTTCCCATATTCCCTCAATGTTATCATATATACACATAGATTTACATCCTTGGGAAAACAATCAACGTGTAGAGGAAGTAAGATTAGTTTTCAGTAAAATTTCTGTTTTTTCAAAAGAATAAATAATTTCCAGGAACAATTGTGGCCAATGCACTTCAGTAGAACTGAAGCCAAATCTTTTTGTTTTTGTTTTGGATTGAGTAAGGGAAGGTTATAACCCCTGTCAGCTTTTTCTTGCCATCTCTGTCCCATTGGAGAGATTTTCTTTCACTTCCAGTCCAATAGCCACAACAGTGAGTGAGAGGAAATCCCTCAACAGCGAGGGAAATCCCTGGGGGTCAACAGGGTCACCAGAACTAGTGTGCCCATCGGAAGATTTCCCCTCTATTCCTGTTCTGATGACAAACCAAAATTTGGGATTTTCTCCTTAACTTTTAGTGATAACGTTCACCAGGACAAATAAAATGTTTTGGGTTCAGCTGCACTTTAAATGCAAAAAAAGTCCACATAATAGAAGACAAGAAAAAAAACTGATCAGGAGTCAGCGCTCTGAGCCCACATCAATTCAAGCCCAGAAAAGGTTTAAATCACCTAAAATATAAAAATAAATTGTACAGGAAAATTTCTATATAAATTAACCATTTCTTATTGACGAAGTCAACTGAGGAAACGTCAAATATGCCGGAGCTGGTGATTGTAATTATGTTTAATTTTTTTTAAATAAAGTGGAGTTACGCTATGCTGGTTTTATTTTGTTTGAGACTCTGAGACTGTGTATCAAGTTCCTGCCTGATATACAGGAGGAGAAGTGGAAAGTTGCAGGTGAATTGAAGCTGTGATCCCGTCTACAGTATGCTGGTGTGGAGGTCAGGAGTGATCAAAGAGTTAGGAGGAGGAGAACTGATGATTGGGAGGCTGTAACACAAGAGTTTATAGTTGTGGGTCTGACGTTTCTGGTGAGTGCTGAATCTGATAGGTATATGTTTGTAAATGAAAAAAATTCTGTTATGGCCACTAGATGGCTGAGGACTCCTCAGTGAAGAGCAAAGACAATAAATACCTATTTCTATACTCCTCAGCTCTTTATAGTGGCCATAATGTGGAATTTACTTGGTATTACATGCAACCTGGAAGGAAAATATACTAAGGATGTAAATTTTTGCCTCCATTCGCACAGAACAAATGTTTACAGATTTGTGCAGGACAAATGGCAATGTGAATTGTTGATACTCACTCTGTGCCTTGCTGCTGGTGGTTACATACGGTAGGAGCATACAATACAAATGGAGAAACACAGTGCACTGGCATGGCGTAGTAGATAATTAATGAATGAGCTAAAACAGTGTTTTTATTCCATTATTAAAGGATTTACTACACTATGCAGATGTGCAGTGCTTCTCCTTTTGCATTCACATAATACAGGAGACTTTCTAGTTTTAAGATGAAGGGCTCTGTAAATGTTCTGCTGGACTACCTGAGTTTGATTAGCCCTTTGCAAAACATATTGAGTGAAAATATCCAAACACTTGTCCTTTCACATATATGATAATACTTTTAAACTAATTACTATATTACCACATTTGCCATCCAATTCTTTCTATAGTGAAGATCACAGAACGTTTACACCATCTACTTTATACAAAAGAAGGTTACCCTTAGTGCCTGTTCACACGACGTCCGTTTTGTGTGCTGACCTGATCCGTACGCTCCTGCACTCAAAATGCATCCCAATGTATCCCTATGTGTTTTATGGGCTACAGTTCTCACATGCGCAGTCCGTTCAGCTTACGACAGAAAAATACTGCATGTCACATTTTGTACGGTCAGGAAATGCAAACGCGTCAAAAACGCACTGCACTGTAGCTAACATACTAACAGCCCCACTCCAGCAAATTTTTTTTTTTTACTGGAACGCATCAAAAACGCGGCCATAACGCGGCCAAAACGCACTGTATCAGTAGCACCGCGTCTGCAGATCCGGACCTGATCAGGACCTGAAACTCATGTGAACAGGCCCTTAAACTAAAAATTCTGGATTGGTACCCACATTACCCCTGCTGTAATCTGTTATAGAATACAATACTCTTTCTACATCTTGCATGTATGCTCATAGCACCCAAAGTTCTACATCACTTAAAGTTAAAATGCATAACAAATATCATCTTGCTATTACACTGAGTTTACAATAAAACTATAAATAGGTATATGTCGTATACAGGACAATATTACATGCTTTTACAGACATGATAGGCAGAAGATCTTCCAAAAGTAAAAATAGTCATTTGTAGGCTGTGAAAAGACAAGTCCCTTGACACATCCTGCTTGGCGTGCTCTTGCTCAGGGCCTCCCTAGATTAGAAACTGTGCTCTGATTTACTTCCTGCTAAGTAGTGCAGATACTACATCCTCTGTCATGTCATTAAAAGCTCTCATGGAGATGCAGCTAAAGCTGGCCATACACGGAGCAAATTTCATCAAGAACTGGACAAAATTCGCTCAATAGGTGGCTCTGCCAGCAGCCTTCTACCTGTCATTCTTCGATCAAAAATTTGGAGGAGCCATGCAGAAAATTCTCAGTTGAACAGTGACTGCACCCAATCAGCAGCAGCTTTAGTGTAGTGGTGGTATAACAATAGGACATTGCCTTGTACACTGGACACTACAGAACATGAAAGGTACACATCAGCGTGGCAGCTGACTTTTTTCTGAAAGTGACACTAAACTCGGGAGTTATATCTTAAAAATGCATTCAGGTACCCTAACTATTAACAAAAGTGTAGCTTATTTGTGTATCACTCGGCTGTAGATCCTCAAATCATCTCTAAATATGTGCTAAAACGGTCCTTCCTTCTGGAGGGTGACTACTTCATTTCTCCATGGTCCCTGTGTGTGTTGTAAAAGTCGCCACCGCTCCAAGCTCGCTCCTTTGAGCAGAGGTCCAATGACTAGTCTTCAGTGTTGGCTGTAGGCACCTTGCAACTGATTTATTTTGTATTGCTACAAAATTTGTCTCACTATGGAGGTGTCCATCTTTGTAGAGGAGCAGGGACGTGCTTCCTCATGTCAGACATGCCCCCCCTTCCGATGATTTGTCATCTAATGGCTGGTAGGATAATATTCAAGAAGCACCAGGTGAGGTGAAGAAAGCACAGATCCATTGCATTGATGGAGCATAAGCAAGGAAATGCTTGCACTGCAGGTGCTCAAATACAACTTCCTATCCCGCAGAGAGAACAGTCACTAAATTTAATTCCAAATCCTACAAGACTAGCAGTCATAGGCATAGTGCTTTAAACTATATCACGCTGCATATATACAGTTATTAAGCTCAAGGTTCAGATGTGCCAGGGTACAGGAAGTGCACTGAGGCAAACGGTACATTTTCAGGGTACTTCTTAGGCACAATTTAGTAGGGTTGCACCGATATATCACCCACCGAAACATATTGGGCTAAAATGGCACTTTTGTCTAAATGCCGAAACTACAATTTTCTGGACAAAATAGCGGTGCATCCGTTCTTTCTCTCCTCCCCACTGGGCGCTGCTCTGTGTCCCAGCGGGGAGGAGAGAAACTGTCACAGGAGGCCGAGCCCTGCGGGAGGAGAGCGTTGTGAGCGGCTGGCGTCTCTTCTCCCCCGCACTACTCCGCCTCCTGTCACAGATCTGGAGAGTGGTGTGGGGGTGGAGACAGCCATTGCTGTGACAGGAGGCTGAGCTCTCCTTCCGCACCGCCCCGGGAAGAGGCTCAGCCTCCTGTGACAGCCAATCCAGGATGGAGAGCGGCGGTGTGGGCGGAAACAGCTGTCATTGCTGTCACAGAAGGCTGAGCTCTCCTCCCGCACCATCCCGCCCAGCCTCCTGTGACAGTGTGTCAGGATGGAGCGGGTACAAGCAGTCAGTGATCGCTGAGTGTTCGTAAATAATTGAGGACATAGTATGTTTACTATATCCTCAATTATGAATGAATGGGAAGTAATCTACATCACTTCCTGTTCATTCATGATTGAGGATATAGTAAACATACTATATCCACATGTTATGAATGAACAGGAACACTCAGCATAGAGGATTCCTGTTAGTTGATAACAGGGGCTGGAGAAAAAGAGATTGAGGACTCAATCTCTTTTTTATTGTAAAAGGGAAATATCAGGAGTCTGTTTAGACCCCCAATATTTACCCAAAGCCCTTAAAATGAAAGTTAAAAATAAAAATATTTTATAAAAATGAATAAATAAATAAAATATAAAAATTTGTCAAAGTTTATAAAAAATAAAATAAAAAAATGTAAAATTTTTTGAATAAAAAACATTTCTAGTTTCGGCCTGATTTTTTTTCATTTCGGTTTCAGTTTTGAAATGTTCATTTCGGTGCACCTCTACAATTTAGTATTTCTAGATGTTCCCTTTAAGATTTCAAATCTCTACCTCTTTAAGTTCAGGTCAACGTTTAAAACAGGGGTGGTTTTTATAGAGGCATATAGTTAAACTAAAAAATCTCAGTCATTTTTTAACCAAAAAGTGTTGCATGTTAAAGAAGCATCATGTCACTAGAGGTAGCCTGTTAGAAACACTGCTATGTTGGTTGAGAAACTGACTACTGACCAGGCATGGACTTTTTGCCAACCAGATTGAACCTTCTCCACTGAACAAATAGGTCAAAGGCAGCCTGGTTAAAATCTAAATGTGTAGCAATCCTATTATTGACCCATTGCCAGCTCTGAGATTACCAGGGTGAAATTGAGGCTGTGGGTCATCCCACTGCAATCAGATGTGGGTTTGTAGCAAGTTGGTTTGGAGTGACATGAGAGCTAACAAGTAGCCCACTTCTTGTTTTTTCTCCGGAGCTGCATGAAATAAAAAGGCTTCTAATGACTGCAGGTTGAACAGAAGCTTATGCAGCCAGAAGATAGAGTAAGATCCTGTTCACAGATTTCTTTGAGGCTGCAGCTGAGTGAGAGGTGGTGGGGCACAGATCTTTGCCAAGTATACTGACTGTCCGCCAATCTACAGGAGCGCTTGCCTAGGCTACTGGCTGGCAGCAGCAACATCTATGCTGCACAAGTACTCATCCATTATTATGCTGGGCACACTATGCCTGCAGATATGACTTAGCAAACATCTGATCATTTTCATAGGGCAGCACATTTATATATATGAGGCCAATGTACAGAACTGGAGAAAGGTAGAGGTGTTGTCCATAACAACTACCCTCGGCTTTCCTGTTATATGCAACATTGAAGCAAAAATTTGATTGGTCATTAGGTACAAAAGTGTCAATTCTCTTTAGTTATTATATAGCAAGTGACATCACAGTGTACTTCTAGATGCACTCTCTATTTTGCACACAACTTGTGTTCTATTTCTATTAAAAATTATTTAACCCTTTTACTGCCGCCACCATTTGCCATAAGGAGGCGGCATCAGGGTCCTGTAAGTAGACTCCCAGCTACTATATAAGTCAGAAGTTTGCTTACATGTGTACAGCTGCCTGATCACTTCCAGGAGCCATGAAAGGGATTGCCCACTGATAAATATATGATGGAGAGGGGATGGGGGGTTAAGTAGTCTTCAGGCCTAAAATTTACATTTTGACATGTGAACAAAAAAATTGTAAAAACAGTTATGGAAGCTAGAGAGTTAAAGGAGAACTATGAGGTGAGTGCTTTTCACTCACCTCATAGTTCTAGCCGACCTGTGACAATGAAGGCCGTGACACACTGCACGCGAAGCAGCGCGGAGCGGTGGCGCGCTGCCTTTGCGAGCAGTGTGTCATGTCATTTTCTGCTCGGCACCTCAGCTTGCGAGAGCTCGCGGAGCTGAGCGTGCCGAGATGAACAATTTCAACTTCAGCCAATCGGCTAGTGCGTATAAACCAGCGCGTCGCGATGCGTCAGCTGGCAGGTTGTTACGGACGAGCCGATTGGCTGAAGGTGCTGTCAATCATCTGACTGCACTCAGCTCACACACTGCACGCAAAGCTCCGTGCCGGAAAGCTTTGCTTCGCTCTGCATGGCTTCGCGTGCAGTGTGTCACGGCCTTGAGACTGTCACAGGTCGGCTCAGTAGATCGGGAGGTGAGCGAACACATACCGGCGTTCGCTCACCTCTCGATCCTGTCACGGCTCTCTGCCGTGACAGGGGAGGGGCTTGATTCCGCCCTCCCCACTCCGATCCGCCAGCGCTGACTGGCGGAACGGACGGGGGCGGGTACAGCTGGCTCTGCCTCTAGATAGGCAGAGCCAGCTGTCAGTCACGTAGCTGGGCGGATTCCGGCACAATTGTCGGGATCCGCTTCAGCTGCTGCGTCTCAGTATAACGCGAGCAGCAGCTCGCGGTATACTGCGGCGTCTCAGTATACCGCGAGCTACAGCTCGCGGTATACTGAGCCTAGGGTGACGGGAGGACACTACTTTGTGTCCTCCCGTTACCCTAAGGAGAACTATGGGGAAAAACCTTAACCCCATAGTTCTCCTTTAATGTCGATTATGGAGTTGCAAGGATAGTTTATTGCAATTTTCATATTAATATTTTTTTTCTTGCTGTTGTCCCAGCATAAGACATTCATATTTTCACATCATACAGCTGTTCCATAGCATAGCCGAGTCATTTTTTTTCGGGAGGCCATGTACATACCAATAAAGTAAAGTCACCTAAATCTTGACTGCCCATCTAGTTTCCGGAATGAAACAGGAAATTATCTAACATGCTTCCTATAAATGGCTCTGCAGATGGTATATATGTATACTGTCTGTTGTCAAAATCTGTGAAAGATCAATACCGATCCTCTAATGTACAGCAACGTATGCATCAGTAAATTGCCTTGGCTCCTAATGATCATGTCTTCCATTGTGGAAATCTGATGTGAGATGAAAAGACAGTTCGGAGTTACAATAAGAGGATATACCTCAGCAAGAGTCTTGTCTAACCCCGGAAATCTTCTGCTTCTCCCTCTCCACCTGACCCACAATATGTACAGGAAGCACACATACTAGAGCTTTACATTGTATCAGTGCATGGCTTTCCTCTCCACAGATTTTACTGTGCGTTAAATGGACATCATGCCCTGTCCGCATGGCGTATTGTTATCTCAATGTCAGGGTGCCTGTGTACCGCCTCTGCCTGCCTTTGTTCTAAATAAAATCCTTTCTGCTTGATTACCTGGCAGCTATGTGCCTGTATGAAGCGCGTGACTCAATGGGATGTACAATCACTCCATGATATGTATTTGGTCTAACTAAATACAGCTGTAGGCCACTGCCATTGACTGCCCCACTTTACAGCAGCCTCAATTTGCCCCAGATGTATTCAATAAAAAGCCGTTACAAACCACACTTCCATTTATGCTTGTACTGATATTTCTGTATCCATATTCTGGCTACTCACCCATCCTATAATAGCCCTTTCAGGTGAAATCATATCAAGGCTTTGAAGATAGTGCATTAGATGTCTCTGTATAAGACAGTACATACTGTACCTACTAAATATATTGCAATGTTGTAAACAGATTGCAAAAAACAAGGTCATTTATCAGGAATCATCAGTGGGGCAGCAGTTAGACATACGCCATGGACAAGTGGTGGTCAACTTGCTTGATATAGAGGGCCTCAAGTTACAAAAGGACCACGCATAATATTCACTGAATGTATTGGCTCAGTAAGTTGTCATAGACTGTGAACATTCTACAGGAGATGGTCAGAGACTACAGATATCCTATAGTAATTGAGGTGAGGACTGGGAACATGCGTCAAGAGATAGTCATAGCCTGGAGACAGGGCAGCCATCAGGGGGGTACGGCCGATACTTATGTAAGGGGCCCGGGCAGGAGGCACAGGCCTGGCCCGAGCAGCGCAGGGCCCCAGCATTGCCGCTCCAGGGGCTTTGAGACAAGCTAGGGCCCCATCAACTACGCTGCTCGTGTGATGTCGGACTTGCCAGAATTGGGGGGGGGGGGGGCCCGGCCTAAAGCCGTGTAGGGGGCCCCAAAATTTCTGATGGCTGCCCTGCCTGGAGACACATTAGATGGGACTGCTAGAGACTACAGCTATTATAGCCCCTTTACAAGTCAATGCTTCCACATCAGTGCTTCCTACAAACACTTTAAAAACCATACCCCTCAACTGTCCCTCATTTGGAACCAAATCCCTCTGTCCCTCTTTCCTCTTCAGTTGTCCCTCTTTTTGGTCTGATCTATGAAAAGGTAATATCATATCAAAAGTTTTATTCTGTACTAAAACCTTCATCTTATCTTTTGTTTGCTATTTCAAAAAGCCAGTATAAAGGAAAAGCAAAGGTAAAAACAAAACAATTCTGGGTTTAATCAATAATTTTTTGGCATATGGAATCTGAATGGTCCACATAACTGGGAGCGTAGCAGGGGTGCGTCTGCTTGCCTAAATACATTGTGCTGGAAGATGTCCCTCTTTTTCGTCTTAGAAAGTTGGGAGGTATAATAATTACTTTACACTTTTACTTTTGATATTTCTCTCAGAATGATCCATTATAAAAGAGCAGAGGAAAAAAACCATAAAGAAAATAGAAAGGACAGCAGTAAAAAAACATACAAAAGGGCAAAATAAATAAAACAACAAGCTTTTGAACTACTAGAAGGTGGGCTACAGCAGGGCTCAAAATGTCATGTCCTAAGTTACTAGCCAGTAGGGATGGGCCGAGTTCGAATCGAACATCGGCAGTTCGAGCGCTCACCGAACTTTATGGGATGTTTGCGGTTTGTTCGACCGCGGACATTCCATAATACAAAATGCCCACTGAAGCTCTGATTTGTTAAAGTCTTGCACCTGACCAGAGGTCAGGTGCAAGACTTTGCCCAATCAGGGCTTAGCGGAGGAGGGGCCTGAAGGAGAAAGTTCTCTATCAGGTCCCCCCATGCTGATTGACAGCAGGCAGTGGGCGGTGCAATAGCCAGCTTGCTATTGGCTATTGCATTTTACAATATCCAATAGCAGGCTGGGTATGGCTCCCAGCTTGCAATGAAGAGGAGGCAGGGGGGCGGGGCAGAGGTGCCGCGGCAGGACGGGGGAACGGAGAAGCCGACGGACCAGGGGAAGACAGCAGCAGAGGTACGGGGGCAGCGGAGTAATGCAGCGGTCAGTGTCCCCACTGCCTCCTCCAACACAGGCGGGGAGAACAGCGGGGACTTGAAGGGACACAGGCATAGGCAATGATTCTTCTCTGCAGCATGTTTAAAAGGGACAGGCTTTTCTACTCAGGCTGTGGCTGCTTTCTAAAGAAAACAAACTGTAATACTTTACACACATTTGGTTTTGTTGTACCTTGATATCCCTACTGTCCAGGCAGAAAAAGAGGGAAATATCTCTAATGGAGTCACAGCCTGCAGTAAGAACATGACAGCTGTTTCATCCCTTCCCCATTCTTTTCAAAATTAAAAGAAAGGTTTGGTTGGAGTTGAGCTTTAATATGTGTTCTCCTACTGTGACTGTCTGCCCCATATTGGCACTATATGTCCATTAAAGTATGCTATAAGCACATAAGTATTTGGCATTTGGAATACTGGCCAGAGGGGAACTGGCCAGAGAGGGATCACATCGACACAGTTGGAGAGCTAGAACTTGCATGTATTGCAACATATGCTAACCAGCAATTCTTGTTTTTATGCAAAAGTTTGTTAGAAATATGCAATAATGTAGATAGATGTGTGCAAGGGGTTAATTCAGAATTTTCAGTGTTAATATGTGGTCATACCCTTCAGCAACTCTTGTGACTGATATACAGTATATATACTGTGTATATATATAAGAAAGGTATCATTGCCCACTGCAATACTACGTTTTGTTTTTTTACGTCATATATATATATATATACAGGTTAAACTCGAATAATTAGAATATCGTGCAAAGTTCATTTATTTCACTAATGAAACTTAAAAGGTGAAACTAATATATGAGATAGACTCATTACATGCAAAGCAAGATAGTTCGAGCCGTGATTTGTCATAGTTGTGATGATTATGGCTTACAGCTCATGAAAACCCAAAGCACCCCAAATCCACAACCCCAAAAAAGTAGATCATTACATGCAATCAATAAAACAAGGATTGTACATAGAACAATATCGGACCTCTGAAAAGTACAAGCATGCATATGTACTCAGTACTTGGTTTGGGCACCTTTTGCAGCACTTACTGCAATTACTTTTGCACGATATTCTAATTATTCACATTTCACCTGTATACAGTATATATATACAGTATCTCACAGAAGTGAGTACACCCCTCACATTTTTGTAAATATTTTATTATATCACTTCATGTGACGACACAGAAGAAATGACACTTTGCTACAATGTAAAGTAGTGAGTGTACAGCTTGTATATCAGTGTACATTTGCTGTCCCCTCAAAATAACTCAACACACAGCCATTAATGTCTAAACCGCTGGCAACAAAAGTGAGTACACCCCTAAGTGAAAATGTCCAAATTGGGCCCAATTAGCCACTTTCCCTTCCCGGTGTCATGTGACTCGTTAGTGTTACAAGGTGTCAGGTGTGAATGTGGAGCAGGTGTGTTAAATTTGATGTTATCGCTCTCACTCTCTCATACTGGTCACTGGAAGTTCAACATGGCTCCTCATGGCAAAGAACTCTCTGAGGATCTGAAAAAAGAATTGTTGCTCTACATAAAGATGGCCTAGGCCCTTGGTTCTCAACTGGTGGGTGGGTCAAATTACAAATGTGCTCCCATAATGTTAATTCAGGTTGCTGGATATAAAGATTACAAACAGTACACTCCTGAGTACTCCTGGCACATTTCCGCTGACCCCAGCGGCTGCTCCGCTCAGCATCCTGGTGCTTGAGCACTGCAGCTGCATCTTGGGCTTCTCCTCCTTGTTCCTCATTGACCACAGTCTCCTGTATCTCTACTGTATGGCCATGGCTCAGACTTTCAGTGTCTGATTGTCATGCAATGCCCTCTGCCTGCTTCTCCCATCATACTTCATGCTATTGATCACTCTTCTTTTAGTGCCTGATTTATACCACACAAGCCCTGCCTCCATCACCTCACGTTCCTCACTAGCTGCCATTGCCAGTATCTGATTTGCCTGTGTACTGACCCTTGCCAGTATATTGATCTTATTTCTGCCTGTTGTCCTGACCGACCCCTGTTATTGACCATCTCTTCTTTGCCTTTTTACTGCCCATGTATCTACCTGATAGCTGGCCCAAACTCTTGCCTGTTTACTCACCACATTTCTGCCTGCCACCTGCAATGACCTTTAGCCTGTTTATGGATCAGGTTTCTGCTTGCTGCCTGTACTGACCTCTCTGCACATCCCTCTGATTGCACTCTAGCAGAAGCACTAGTCACCGTTATCATCTGTGTGCATCTGCATCTCCCTGAGTCAAATTCTACCTATGCTTGTGCTACCTACCCAGAGAATACAGCATTATTCAGTAAGTCCTGAAGGCAAGCAAGTACCGCCATGTAGGCATGCTTGGCTTAAGGTAACAGGGAGATGAAACTACACTAGCCAGCCATATTCTCTGACCACTTGAACAGGAGGAAGTATTAGAAAGTCTTGAGCTTTCACTCTAATGTAGCTCCATTTTAAGAACATTATCCTACAAAGTCCAGGGCTGGTAAAGAAGATTGGCTCCTAAAATGGTTATTAGACTAGTTTGAAATGCTTGGAGCATGACTCTATGTTGGAAAGACGGTTTCTGGCAGTGTCTTTTATTTGAGTCCTCACTATCCGTTATTCTAATTATTGTTTCCGATACATAAATGACAGTGTGAAGAAAAGAGAATGGGATACCCACCCCACCCCAGAGCTTCCCTTCTCAGTCTACAATTCAAATATATGGATTAGACCAGGGGTGCCCATTAGGTAGATCACGATATACCAGTAGATCGAAAAGCAAACACTGGTAGAACGCGATCAGCACACTGACCTGAGCTCCCTCCCGCGGTGCTAGTGCGGCTGAATGTGTCAGACGGGAAGGGGCGGGACACTTCTCCCTGTGTGCAACGTCGGCAGATAGAGATAGCAGATAGAAACAGGGGAGAGAGCAAGGAGAGAGAGAAGAGACGGCCAACGGCCAAGAGAGAGGGCCAGTTCGCACCACAAAGTCTGCGTTCCAGAGTGTTCGGCTGATAGAACGCATAGAAACGCAAGCCGGCTTGCAGCATTTTTTGCAGATCGCACTAGACCTGAATGCAGGCACTGATGTGCCTGTGTTCCGGGTGCGTCCGATTGCTCTGCGGGCGGGGGGCGTGGCTGCCGTGCCATTGACTTCAATGCACCGCCATGCCCCTGAACGCAGGTGTTTTTCCATTGGTAGATCTCATTGAGCTCGTCATTTGAAAAGTAGATCTCCAGACGAAAAATTGTGGGCACCCCTGGATTAGACTATGTCCACTCTGCTAAGCTCATCCACTCCAGGCTTCAGCGCTTTTTTTTAGATTTCTCAGGCTGGAACTGTGTGGTGTTGAAAAAAGCTGAGCAGCTGCCAGGTGGCTCTTGGCATTCATTGAATTGTAATACCTTGCAAACAAAGAAGGAGATTCCAACTTTTTGATATGAACATTAAAAAACTGTTTAAAGTAGAGCTATACTAAATTCTTTTTACATCTGCCTTTAGAAACTGTAGACATGTTTCTATTCTGACGAGAGTTCTTTAAGTGAATTATCAATCCTACTAGAGGTATTCCTAGTTCTTCCTAGCTTCTTGTAACCTTGGCTCTAAAACCGGTGCAAGTCCTTCCTGGACAATTATCTTCATGGTTCAATTATCAAAACTCTTTAAAGTGCGTCTGTGTTAATCATACTGAAAGCCTGGTTTTAGAGAATATGAACATCAAAACTAGAATAAGGGGAAAACATTTAAAAACACCTTTGACATATCTTTATCGGAATAGCACATCCAATTTAATTTCCACAATTTGAAAATTTCTAGCATTGATATTTTTGAGGCATTAAAACAGTGCCTAGAACTGTGCAATAAAGCAAAATGGGATGTAGCCTGTATATTTACCAATTTTTATTGAAGAAACTTAAAAGATTATGCAAAGGAAGTAGAATTCCTTAGCTACTCCGGTGGGTTAGGGGATAGGTTTATCTTTCATAACATCACAGCTCACTGGCAGTGCAAGTTGGGCTGCCATCTCTGCTTGACTGAATCACCTGCTGGCGCACAACTCATAGGGGTATTGCTATGATTTAGGTTACAACTACAGGGTACATGGGCACATTTTGGCATGGACTCTAGCCATTCAAAGAGAGCTGAGCCAGCAAATCACAGAAAAGCAAGCAAGAGAATAGTAATGAGACACCCTTGAATCAGATGTTGAGAACAATGTGACTAGTTTCCTATTCTTTAATTCAGAAATGATGGAACCAAGCCATTGTGGGGTGCTTTCTTCTCAAGCAACAAATGTTTATGTAGGTGTAAACAAGGTGCTGTTATCCCCTCTCTAGAAATGACATGTAAGGATTTTGCTGCTGCTGATGCATAAAATGGGTAAATCGGCAACCAAGGAAATATGTCCCGCTAACAATTTGTAGCTTGGTTAAGACAGTATTTTAAGCAGTTTGAATCATGAGTGCCAACTTCAAATGGACCCTACTTAAACTGCACCAAACCATACAATGTAATTTCTAAACCAGATTAAGATTGATGACGTTTCCAGGACCGGCTGATTCCTCCAGGTGTACTAAAGCACTTAGTGGATTCACTGCATTTAACATAATTAGAGATTAGGGATTTTTCACTTATGGGAATTGGTCATTAGGTAACATGCATTAAAGGCTGTTTAGACCATTTGGTCTTATATTATGGACAGGTCACTTTTACACTATAGTGTTTAAAATGGAAAATTAAAATCCTGAGCTCTGATTTGAAGATAGAACTGATCTAATGACTTGTTGTATGTATACAATACCTCACAGAATGTATATAGAACAGGAGACCCTTCTGATCTTCTTTTTATAATGATTTTCTTTCTTCTTTTTTCACATGAGAAGAGGATTATGTTAAGGGATGTAGGTTTACATCTAAAATCCCAATGACACTTGTTACTAGTAGTTATCACTAGTTACTGCTTAGTGACTACATCGAACTAAAATCACTAATTACTATAACTGCCACACATTGGACAGGAAGTGAGGAAAACTCTCCACTCACTTTGCTCACTTCTAGTTCAGTGTGTAGTTCCCAACAGGAACTGATGGGAAATTTCCCAATGGGGAGATGGAATTTAAAGAAGGTTTTATAGCTGCTCTACTACCGCGTTTCCCCGAAAGTAAGACCTACCCCGAAAATAAGACCTAGCGCTGTCTTCGGGGATTTCTGTAATATAAGACCTACCCCGAAAATAAGACCTAGTTCGGTGGTAGGTCTTATGTTACAGACATCCCAGAAGATAGCGCTAGGTCTTACCTTCGGGGTAGCTGCACATGTAATTATAGCTACATGATGGAAGTCAACTTCAAACTTCTCGCAAGGTGGTATCAGGTATCTACCATCACCAATGCCATCAACCGGGCAAACTCCCCGCTGTTACATCCCCCGAAAATAAGACACTGTCTTATTTTCGGGGAAACGCGGTATATCCAAAACACTAGAAAACAATTATTAGCTTTAGTTGAGCTTTATTTTTGTCTGTGTTGCCTTTGAATTCTTAATGCTGGAGGCAGTCAATATTAACCCCTAAGAGAGCCTACATCACATGTTCCTCACTGGAACATTGCATTGGAATATTCATTCGGGGGAGCGATGGTCTGTGTGTGGAGATTCTATTGGCTAATAAAGCCAGGAGGAACAAATAACTTTCTTGGACTCAAAAGTAGTCAAATTCCAGTCAAAGCTGGGGTTGTCTGTCTCTTTATATATAAATCCAGCACAAGGAGAAGAAGAGTCAGCTTGTAACAAGTCTGAAAGGGTTTGTGACACTGTGCAGACATTTTCCTGTCATATTTGTTATTTAGTATTTAAAGTTAACAAACAAGTCCAATGAGATTCGCTAGCTATTGCTGTGACGAACCCAGGAACCTGTATTGGGTATCAATCTATACCTGTTGTACTATTATATATCTGTTATCATACAGTATAGGGTACAGAGGCCAAAGATATGTAACATGTAACACAGCATATAGAATGCAGTGATCTGGAGTATTTTCAACATTCACAATGCAGCAGTCAGAAATACAGTATGTAATGTGCAGCACATTATGTGCAGCACACTATGCAGAGCGCAGTGCAGTAATATACAGCACAGCACACAGAATGCAGGCATCAGCAGTTAGTAACATGTTGCTCCTTACATTGGTTGGAAGCCAGTGGGAGGAAGACTGCCCCTTATATTGGTATTTAATGAAAGAAAGAGTGCCTCAGTATTGGTGGTCAGTGGGGGGATGACTGCCCCTTATATTGGTATTTAATGAAAGAAAGAGTGCCTCAGTATTGGTGGTCAGGGGGGTGATGACTGCCCCTTATATTGGTATTTAATGAAAGAAAGAATGCCTCAGTATTGGTGGTCAGAGGAAGGATGACTGACTTTTATAATGGTCTCAGTGAGAGTAAGACTCCCTCTTACATTTGCCTCAGTGGAATGAGAGCTGTTCCTTACTGTAGTGTCACTGGAATACAGATTTTCCCTTATCTTAAAGGAGAACTATGAGGTGAATGCTTTTCACTCACCTCATAGTTCTAGCCGACCTGTGACAATGAGACTGTCACAGGTTGGCTCAGTAGATCGGGAGGTGAGCGAACACACACCGGCGTTCGCTCACCTCTCGATCCTGTCACAGCTCTCTGCCGTGACAGGGGAGGGGCTGGATTCCCCCCTGCCCGCTCCGATCCGCCAGCGCTGACTGGCGGATCAGATGGGGAGGGCGCGGGTACAGCTGGGTCTGCCTCTAGATAGGCAGAGCCTGCTGTCACTCACGCAGCTGGGCGGATCCAGACATAATTGTCGGGATCCGCTTCAGCTGCGGCATCTCAGTATACCGCGAGCAGTAGCTCACGGTATACTGAGCTTAGGGTGACGGGAGGACGCTAGTTTGTGTCCTCCCGTTACCCTAAGGAGAACTATGGGGAAAAGCCTTAACCCCATAGTTCTCCTTTAATGTAGTTGGGTCTCTAAGACAAGAGAAGTAATACACTGTGTCTGCGCTGCCTTCTCTGTTTGCCAAGTGACATCAGCACCCGAACTATTCATGGCAGATCAGTCAACCCAACAATGCCTGCAGCTTGGTATCTAGCCAGCAGGGTATTGCCAATCAAGGACACTGGGCATAGTTGTATAGAACTTAGGCACCATTTGGTTCCACATTTTAGGTTTGGCAAGCCTGCTTCATCCCCTTGTCTCACTGCAGTCTCCTGAAGCACTTGCAAATTCAAGTATGAGGAAAATAAGACCACTTCCTATCCCACAATGCAGTGCTTGTCTCTGACCTATCTATCACATAAGTACAGTTCACTTATCAACAAAACTGGAACTTTGCCTTAATATAATAACTCTGTGGGAACCATGGTATTCAATAGTACTGCAAACAACACAAGAGAGGGATTCCAATGTTGTGTACAAAGGAAACATGGGTAGTCTGGAATCCGCTGTGTTTCTGCAGGGAGAGGTACAAGCCAAGTGATTTCTTTTTTTATTCTCTAATTCACACAATTCAAAGAGCTTCTACTTTCAGCAAAAAGCTATGGGAGCAATGCCAAACACCCCCACAACACAGCTGTCTGAAACTTGCTACAAGGTCAAGTTCCATTGAGGAAGCTTTCCCCTTTTTTACTATAGGGAACCACTATAACTAGCATATAATTGAAACTGAATAAAGCTAAAGTATAGAAGAAACTGAGTTTTGAGCTTTTATCTAATAAATGACCTTCAGTTCAGCCTGGAGGAGACCAGGACTTTAAAAAATCCTCTATATCCACTGAAGAGAAATGCAAACTCATGCATAGTTTATGATGCAGTTAATGGATAACTATGAATTACTTTGCTATGCACTCTCCAGAGACAATGGGTCCCATTAGTTCTAGATGCAGGAAACATAAATCTGTATTTCATACAGAACATTCAGATTCCACCCACCACTTTCTCTACTGGGATTAGAGAATGAGCACTTACAGCCTCACTGGTGGCAATAGATAATTATTTCTTATTACTTATAAAAGGGACTGTTTAGTGGGTTTGCATATATTTCTCTTTCATTATATAAATTGTTTTAAAAAAAACTGGCAGGTAAATAAAAAAGATAGCATATTAACCACTTCAAGACCAGGTGTTTAGACCCCCTTCCTGGCCAGGCCATTTTTCAGTATTCAGCGCTGCGATACTTTGACTGACGTTTATTTCGTCATGCAACGCTGTACTGAAATGAATTTTACACCATTTTTTGGGGACAGATAGAGCTTTATTTTGGTGGTATTTAATCACCAAGGGGGTTTTATTTTTTGTCTGAGCGGACGTCTAGAGACGCCCGCTCAGATCTAGAGAGCTCCTGGCCGGCCTTTTTTTTTACTACGGCCGGCCCGGAGGCAGTTAATAGTCTTACTTTTAGCCAGAAGGTAGCTCTAGGCTCCATTTAACATGTTTTCCTCTAGTTACCACCAATGGAAAAAGCCCTGCTGTTTACAGAGCTCAAACTGACACTTACACACACATAAGGGGTGATTCATCCCTTACTGGACTGCTCCATTCGAGGTTTTAGTTAGAGCCTCACGGTTTAGCTAACCCACAGCGCTCTGGGAATCGTTTGCCATGCATTAAATGGCTAGTTCTAAAAGATTGTATATATACTTTAAAAACAGATATTAAAACCACAGTTTAAACGGTATCAACTAAAAACAAATGAAAATAAAAATACATAAAACAATTACAGTTTCCCTTTAAACATTGTGTCCCTTTATAAAAAGTGTCAGCTTACCAGGTAGTCCTGAGGGTGGGTTACCTTATTCTCAGCCACCTTTGGGATGTGCACAGCTAGTAATAGTTCGTGCTAATGGTGTAGAATACCTAAATACATTTGCTAAGGCCTGGTTCAAATATGCTGTAATATTTACCTAAACTTTAAACTATCATGTCTAATTTACCTTATCAACAGGAGCCCCGGTTGACCCTGTCAAATGTACTCCATGTACTAAACATGACACTATTGCTTTTCTTCTGCCCTAATCTGTATAAATTGAGTTTAAAGTTTAATAATACACCTCCTGCAATAAAACCGAAATATCATTTCAAAGATGCATAGACTCATTATGAAAATAATAACTGCTATGGAGCTTAGAAAGATAATCTGGTCTATGGAGAACATTTAAATCATCCACTCAGCATCTTCTTCACCCCAGATGATTTATGCTTGCTATTTAGGATCTAGGGGTTTATTTTTTGGCATGTTTCTGGGCTCAGCGTTCCAGGGCCGGCCTTAGGCCTTTAGGCGCCCTGTGCGAGAAAGCTTTACAGCGCCCCTCAGTGACCACACCTAGGGGGAGAGAAGCCGCCCCCAGGACGAGCTGTGTCGGCCGCACCGCGCCCTTGTTGCCATGGCGCCCTGTGCGGCCGCACTGCTCGCACACCCCTAAGGCCGGCCCTGCAGCGTTCAATCTTGTGAGTTATGCCCAGGTACACGCAGCACATTTCACCTTCCTCTCAGTTCTGTACTTTATGTAATGTCACTTTTTCTGCCTGACTTCTGCAGACTGGCACATTGCGGCACCTCCCTTCTGCAGCATTGCCTATGAATGTGCGCACAGAACTAGGGGTGGGTACACAAAGAGGCACTAAGGGCAAAGAAATATGGGTTACCCAATGAGGATCAGCTAGAAGCTGAATAGACATACCCTATCGGCATGTGTAGGACAGCAAGGTCATTCTATATTAGTCTAGGACTAGTCATGTTCTGCTCTAGACTGGAGCTAAGCAGACTAGACCTGCAACAACTGAGCAACTGCAATTCCCAGCAAGTTCACTGGGCCACTTGATAATGATGGTTTTCCAATTTATAGAAATAATCTCAATCTATTTAAGCATAAACCAGTGTAACGCAATATTAAATTAACTTTATGCCAAGGTTCATGTAGAAAGAGTGAAGGGCAAAGAATACTGATTAAGTATGCATTGATAGTTAGGCACATAACAAACTCAGAGTGCTGTTGGCATATGGACAGGCCTCTAATAAATGCAAGTCAAACTGTTCTGTGCTCTTATACAGCAGGGTGCCACAGAGGCCAGCAGTAAAACACGGAACCTGTAACTCTCTCAGTGCAGATTAGAATTTCAGGGCATTGAGCAGACAATACACAGTGTTGATATGCGTTCATACTACAGCATCCTTCTTGTATCAAAGATGCATATGCATGCAGCTTTTGCAGTGCTGCAGTGGCGTAGCTATTAGTAAAATGGTTAACATGGTCACTATGATGGTTGCAATTTCTCCCTTTCTTAAATAGAGTGAATAGAAGGTTTATAATCTGATTAGCATAGGATGAGGTTCTATTTTTATAGTCAGATTAATTAAATATTGGAATATATTGGTTTGGAAGAAATATTGAGCTTTCACTGCTAAAACTCAAAGAATTTAGAGAACAAGTTCAGTATTTATCCTAAAACTCATAGTCCCTTCCCTAGCCCCTTAAGTACACTAAGCTGAACCATTCCACCCGCAGGTCCTTACTCGACAGTGGCAACTTCCTACCTTGTGTTCGTTCTGGCTGGTGAAAATCTTCTAGTGCTAGGCTACCCATGCCTGCACACTAACATCTCATAAAAGCAATGATCTGTAGCAACCAATCAGAATTCAGTTCTGTGAAGTCAGTTTAGTGAAATAATGAATCATGACTGGTAGCTAGGGATTACTGCAAGTTCTATATTGTTTTTTTGCCTTGCTGTATAAGGTTTTAATAAGTCATTATATTCAAAGTCAATACTAAACCTCCAACAAAGTCAGTACTAAGTCACCAGCATATGCTATGGCCAGACAAAGTTCAGTAGGGTATCCTTTTCATGCCCTACTTAAGCATTCAATTACTGCTAATGTCTATTTACAACTACGTATTCCTCTATCTACTAATGTAAATTCTAACCAGTTCACCTTCCCTCATCTATCCATGTCATCCAATCACCAGCAGTCTAAAGCTACCCTCCATACAGTATATTAGATGATATTCTGGAGATTCAATCATGACAAGTGTGCAAACCATTTTAATTGTCTAGAGAGGCCCCCCAAATCCTCTAAATTTAAGGGAAAAAAACCAAAGATAAATACTTTGTACCCTGAGATTTTTCAGCTAGGTGGTGTCTGAAAAGTTTGGCCTAGCACCCACAGACATTTGATCCTTATTTAATCTGATCAATGATCATCTAATGTCTATGGGCGTTATGTATACCTTCTGACATAAGCTATTTTTTTATGAACATTCCTATCATGAAAACTTGAAACACAAAGCTCACCTCTATCATGCGTCCTTTTAATGCACATTCGGTGCATGGATGACTCTCTTTTGGAGTGATAGGCTATGACTAAGGTCAAGTAAGGCAGAAAACGCGTCAGCGGTTGTTCTTTGTATAGATGCAAGTGGAATAAAGTTTGAATTTCTTTGGAAGATCATTGTCTGCTGGTTCTACAGTTTTTACTCCTTTATCATCCTCTGATTGTCTCTTTTCACTCTTGCAGTAGTTTATACTTCCCTAAATCTGTTCTCTCTACAACCCCAATACACTCGCTTGAAGCACTTTATTCAGGATCATCACTGCCTATATAATCTAGGCAATTTTCTGCACCTACCTAACCAGTGCTTCTATATGACAAATTGAATCTTCACTATTTAGTTCTGTGCATTCTTACTGAATCCAATCTTATCTCCAATAGATTCTCCATACCATCCTGTCCATTTCTTAGCAGCAATCTCATGGGGATTCTGCATTTTTCCCATACGTATGGCATCTAGCTTTTTTGGTCATACCACAATGACACTTTCTGCCTGTTACCTCTTGTGAAGTGATCCACAATTTAATTTTAGTTCAAGTCCTAATACCAAGAACCAGTTCTCTTTCCAGCAGTCGATAATTCTATTCCCCCAACAATTCCTCTATCTCTGTTGCATTTTTTATACCTCTATCGGATAATTTTTTATGCTCTTAATACTAACACATGCACTCCTACACATCTCTCAACACTTCTACTGCCTACACATCCATTCCTTCACCCACACATTTCAGAAACCCTTCTTACAATCATGTTCTCTTTGCTATAATTATCTATCTATCTATCTATCTATCCATCTATACTCCCCGTATTTGTACACTGGGTCATCTCCATTCTAAACCCATTTATAGCTCCATATATTAGTGTATCTTTCTACAACATACTTATACCACCCCGTAGTCATCCATACATCTCTTTGATTTTCTCATCACATTAGCAATGCCTAGGTATTTTCTCTACTAAGACCCATTACCAGTTCTTTTAATTCTATGCTAATGCATGCCTCTTTATATTAGCTTATCTTATACTTAACTCTTCCAGTCCACCAGAGCATGGTCTACTTTCTACTGCTGATGATATAGGTGAATAACCATGGGTCTCTGTGCTATGAAATTCTGTATATCAATACATTTGTTACTCCCTTATCTGTTCTTATTCAGGTACTACTTTACCCATCTTTTCCAAGACTACTCATTCTTAAATCCAAGATGCCATGGTTTCCATTTTACTTATGAAGAATACTTAGAAGTTTTCTGTAACAGTTGTGCACATTGACCTGTAAAACCTGCAGTCTGCTGTACTACAATCATGGATAAACCCATAGTCCAAAGTAGATAAATCACATAAGCACAACTCTTTATCATTTACCCAAATTTCTCCACCTCATGCACCATTACAACTCTCCAATCCAACTCGTTCCTCGACTATTCCCAGGCACTACTTTGTAAGCCATGCAGAGCTGATTTAAAAAACAAGTGTATTTTTGTAACTATCAGAGTTTTTTTTTAGGAAAGATTATGATAAAAGCTGGTCAGTTTATGTCTGTGGAGGTTTTATATTCATCCAGGTCATGGTGTAACCGGTACAGAGTTCATATGGTATAGCTGGTACAGTGACACTCATTAAAACCCATGAAGCCACTTGTATGAGATGATTAAATGTCTTCATCTTTATAGGACATGTCCAGTTGAATGTGACTAACTACTAGCTTAGACATTATATTGTATACATGTCTTGTACATATACATTTCTTACCTGCTTAGTGCACCAAGGGCTGGGAAATGATATGTGCTCTTTTACTGCCTCATAATACAAATTCCAATACTTGCATGTCTCTTGGTGTGCCTCTTGTCCTGGTGGGCGGAAGCCAGATGTCCTATTTTGGCCTCTTGTATTATAACTGCCCTGAATCAAGGTACTCTTCAGATTCATACTTCTACAAAGAAGCCAACAGTCACAGTACAATGGTTCAGCCGTTTCTGTTATCCCATCAAGAGTTCTTGCCTCTACAAGACTACTTCTTCAACAATCAACCCTTCTTTGCCCATTCAAGTCACGCCTCAAGTCAAGACAACTATAACTACTGCATTTCACAAACAGAACCATGTTCTACTCCTTGTACCCTATTATAGCTCTTCAACTATTCACCAATTTACTAAAGAATCAAATACATCCCCACTGCCTAGATACAAACATTTTATCAAATTAACTCTGCATTATTATTTGCACTAAGCCACATCCATCCGTATTCCACACCAGATAACTCTCTTTCTTCTGTCAGTTAAATAACAGATCCATTTTCCCTATACTGAGCTGGATTGTTGTCCACCTACACAATTTCTTTTCCAGTATGTAGCCCACTTCTCTCTCTCACATTTAACCATGTATTTCCCATTCAACTTTTTTCTCTCTCTCTGAAACAGAACAATCTCCCCTCTCCTTGGCATTCAGCTACTCCTCACCCACGCCCCCACATCACAAAGCGTTTAGCAGCAGGTTGTAGAGAGGGATTGGTTGGATATCCATATGTTCCCACTCCAGATGTCCTTGGATTAGGGACAGAGCTGGTAGACACCCCTACAATGGAAGCAGTAATATGTGATATTTTTTTTTTATAATCCTTTGCTGCTTGGAGCAGCTCCAAAAGATTAGGCGGGTGTCTATTTGTTCAGTACTTTGTTGCATGGTGGTTTGTGAGAGCGTGGTGGGAGAAGAGAGCTGCGTAAGCCTTCTGCAGTCTCATAAGTCCAAGGGTATAACCGCAACGACTTCCAGCATCCTATGTAATTCATGCAAAATCACATTAAAAGCACACTTAAGATCAGAGAGTGTAAACTGTTCTGCATAGAGGGCTCGTAATTTATCATTCTTCACATTATGAGTAACTCTACCTCTATGCAAGGCTTCCCTCCTTGTGACTTTCTGTCTCACGCATACATCACTCCCTTACCCTTACCTTGGTGACAGTCATACAGGGCTGTGTCAAAGCGTGGGGACCAGTCTCCTAAGCTGCTGTATTCTGACTGCAGATCTTGGTGCGTGGCTGCCTCCAGACACACTCACACACACTCTGTGTACTGCCTCCCCTCCTCCTCATTATTCCATCCTTTGCTGGCTAAATCGTGATGTCACTCTGCATCCATACTGATCAGGCAGGAAACAGCACTGCTGATGTAAACCCTTGCTCTGCCAGGGACATGAAAGCAAAAAACATATATTGCAAATATTAACACTTAAATCAACAACAAATAAAGCAAGCAATGTAAATATTTAGGCTTAGAGCAAAAATCGTAATATTTCTGTGTAATGACAGGGTGCACCAGTCATAAAACTTCCAAGATGAGTTACAGTGCGTTGGACACCTTAGTGGAAACAAGAGAAGATCCAGCAACACTTGAACTGAGATTTCCTTCATATGTCATCCAAGCTTCTGAGACCTTCAACACCATAAAGATACTGCAGTGTAGAGATTGCCTTCATTATAAGCATAGTCAATCTGCATTGAGCTCATAGAAATCAATAAGATTCTCATTTTCAAACCTGTGCTAAAATCTGAATATTGACTGGTTGCTAAAAGTAATACTTTCACATTGTGTTTCCTTCTATTTTGTAGATTGTATCTACTGTATAGGGATTCTAAATTCTGCAAGCACAGTGCTTCCATGTTCTGCAAATACAGCATTCTGAATAATGCAGGCAGACTCATTCTCTTTTAAATGACATTGATTAGGCTCTGCTACAAATACTTAGAAAAGTACAAGTGATGCTGTGCATTAAATACCAAAAGCAGCGATACAATGCCATATTCTGAGTGTTGCATTATATCCATTCTGCATAATTTGCAGCACGACATGATGGTGTGTGATGATGATATTGCATCGTTTATGAATGTTAGTTCATGCCAAACAATGAATACTAGGTTCCGTAAGGGCAATAATGCCGAGTATTGCAGATCTTTTTTTTTTTTTTTGCCTGTGCCGAAAATAAAATTGCAAAGCAAAACATAAGTATAGTTGCTCTAAAATTATTATTATACCCATTCTATAGTGGCAAGAACAGCAACCGTGCGAAATTAAAGAACAGTGAGGCTGTAAATTCTGTAGTGCTATAATTATATTTGAGTGCTTCGGATATATTGATTCTTGAAAGCCGAGAAATAAAGCATTTCTATATCTGAAAGTTACAATTCAAACTAACAAGACAGACCTTAATTTTACCTTTAATTTACAATATGCAGCTGAAATTGTCAAATGTCCTTTGTGAGAACTGTGAAGCTGCATAATCATTCTTGGTTTCTAGAGTAATGCCAGGCCCACATGCACAGTACCCTGGAGGTCCTGGTCTGCTGAATCATACCAGGTTGTCTGCCTTGGTGCCACCTTGTGGTGTTGTCTTGTAACTGATGATGAGTCTATTTGCTGCATAGAGCAACTTTTACAAAAAAAATAATAAATGCACACATATTAATAAAAGAAACAATTTGTATGTTTTTGCATTTGAGCCTGCAAAGCATTCAGTGCAATGCTGAGGCTCCTGCAGACTCTTCCTCCCAGCCCCTGTCTGTACTGAGGTACAGACTTTCATTTATGGGATGAGAGGAAATATCAATGGACCTCAAGTGAAGTGACCCACACGTGTGACACATTAGTGCCCGCGTTCTGGTCCAGTACAATCTGCACAAAATAGTGCATGCAGCATTTTTGCAGATCGCACTGGACCGGAAAACGCAGGCACTAATGTGTTACGCATTCCGGTGCCGCGATCGCACTGCAGGCGGGGGGCGAGGCTTCAGTACCATTGAGTTCAATGGACCACCACGCCCCCTCCTGCCCCAAAACAAAGTGAGCCGCCGGGTTGCATTCCAGAGGCTGAACGCACTGGCACGCACTCCTTATGGTGGGACTGGGCCCTTAGGGCTTGTTCACACAAATTACGGTGCTTTCCAGAGCGGTAGCTGCTGGAACGCACAGCAATCACTCACAAATCTTCCCGCTGAGTTCAGGGGTGGGAGGGGGCGTTGCGGTGCATTGAAGTCAAAGGCACTGCAGCCACCTCCCGTAGTGCGATCGGATGCGTGGCAAAATATTGCCTGCGTTCTGTTCCACTGCAATGCTGCTTGCGCTATTTTTTGTGTTTGCAGTGGAATGGAACGCAGGCAATGTTTTGCCACACTTCCCGATCGCACTGCGGCGGGAAGGCGAAGCAGTGCCATTGAATTCAATGCACTGCCACGCCCCAGAACGCAGGGGGAAGTTTTGTGAGCGATTGTGGTGCGTTCCAGCAGCTGCCACTCTGGAACGCATCACAATTGGTGTGAACAAGCCCTTAGACACTGAATTCCTTTTTTTTTCCTACCCTGTATTTTTTATATATTGTACAAAGTGCAGGTCCGGGGGTTGGGGACCACTGTCCTATGTGATCAAAGTAGATAGATATTAATTAAGTGTCTCGTTTAGGAACCTATAAGTGATGTATCTCTGTAATAAAAAGATATATGTAATCTCCATGATTTGTTTGTGAAAAAATTCCAATAAAAAAGTTTTATAAAAACAACAAAAAAGTACACCACAGAGACTTTTTTGTTGTTTTTATAAAACTTTTTTATTGGAATTTTTTCACAAACAAATCATGGAGATTACATATATATTTTTATTACAGAGATACATCACTTATAGGTTCCTAAACGAGACACTTTATTAATAAAACCCCCCCTGCTCCCCCCCCGCGCCAGCGCTCGGACTTACCCAGCCAGGGAGTTTTCGATGTGTGCACTGCAGGGGGCGGGGCGGGACGTGTGACACACACACGCCTCCTGTGACTCACCTCCCCTCCCGCCTCCTGTTACTATGGACGCGGCCGGGAGGGGAGGTGAGTCATAGGACCCGCCCCCTCACTGTGAAGCCCGTCGGCAGTGCGGGGCCCCGGTGTTCGAACACCGGGACCCTGCACTGCCCCATATTGCAGGACCGGACCGCACTGAGACTGTGCGGCCCGGTACCATTTAATTCCGCGGACCGGTACCAGTCCGCGGACCGGGGGTTGGGGACCACTGCCTTAAAGTAAGCCTGGGTTGAAAGAATTATAAAGGTTGCCCTTGCTAAGCTCCCAAAAATCCAAGCTGCCTGGTTGTCTCTGGACTGAGTATTTGGGTCAAGATGGAACACTTAGCCAGAAAGGATGCAGTTCATGTCATGAGAGAAGTATGGAGTATGTTTTTCCTTAGCTTTTCTGAAAATGCTGGTTCCCTGGCTGTCATACTGGCACCTCTGACTCGGAACATGCATGCAGATAAGGACTACTGACTTTTCTCTGAGACTCCTGATCTACATACTGCCTCTGAGTCAGTGACGTAGAAATGTATTAAAGCCAGAGGGTCTTCATGAAAGCCAAGAAACTAGCTTTCTTAAAAGGAAATCAGCAATGGCTGTTTACTTACTTCTTTATTGACAGGTTTGCTTTAAAGGGGACACTGTGCCAAAAGCTTTTAAACCTAAAATCACTAGTTGCCTGGCTGATATGCAGATCACATTGCTTCAGTACTTTAAAGTGACATTAAAGTCACAAATAGAACCAAAAATATGCACATGAGGAGTTTGGAATTCACAGGCTATAAACTTATTCCAGCTCAGTGATTCGGAAATCACTTAAGTTAGAGATAGCCAGGCTTCTAGCATTTCCAGATAAAGGTAACCAATGGCAGCCCATATAATTCTCTCAGTATGGATGCTTTAAAGCTATTGCATCAGCATAACAGCCAGATATATGTCATTATTAATGGGAGAGGTCAGTAACGGTAGTCCTATATTTCTTTCAGTACAGGTTTACTTTAACCATGAAAGTTGAATATTGATGCAGAACATGCTAAAGATCAAATCACAGATAAAGAATATTGGTAGGAACATTTTTTTTTACAAGTTCAGATTTCTGATTATATAAGAAATACATTTTTCACAAGTTCAGATTTCTTGTTATATAAACGTATGGTTCAGAAAATGTCATTTAAGGCATGAATAGATATTACATAGCAACCAAAATAACAAAATGACACTAAACTCAAATGCATTGAAGTACCTTAACTATTAACAAAAATGTATCTTATTTGTGCATCACTTATCTGTAGATCCTCAAATCAGCTCTGAATTGGTGCCGACACGGTCCTTCCTTCTGGAGGGGGGCTACTTTTGTTCCCCATGGTCCCTGTGTGTGTTGTAAAGTAACCACCGCTCCAAGCTCGCTCCCGTGATGGACTACAATCTCACATTTAGTTAGCTAATTTGAAGTTATAGTCCATCATGGGAGTGAGCTTGGAGCGGTGGCTACTTAACAACACACAGGGACCATGGAAAACAAAAATAGCCACCCTCCAGAAGGCAGGTCAGTGTTAGCACCAATTCAGAGATGATTTGAGGATTGAGCACCAATGAATGCATTTATGTATTAGTTTAAAAATATTTAACGGTATTTTTAATGCAACGAGTTTAGGTAACTGAATCTGTCTTGGTTTCACCTGTTGTAATGCTCTTTACAGCAGCGCTCAAACTGATAAAGGGAGGGCTAACACTAGGGGCCCATCATAATCTGCTAAATGTGCTCAAAAGGAAAACGCTGATAGAAGGAGAGATAAAAGTGATCAGCTAACTAAACTTATTGCTGTGCTTCTGCACCTTCTCTGTTATTTCACTTTGGTGGAGCAATGAAGAGAGAGAAATGAGAAGAATAAAAGAGATGGAGCAATGAAGAGATGGAGAAGAATGGAAAAGATAGAACAATGAAGAGATGGAGAAAAATGGAAGAGACAGAACAATGAAGAGATGGAGATTGCGAAGAATAGAAGAGATTGATTAATAATATATTGATATTGAAAAATTGAAGAGAATGAGCAATTCAGAGACTGAGAAGAATCGAAGAGATGGAGTAATAAAGAGATAGAGACTGAGAAGAACAGAAGAGATCGAGCAATGAAGAGATGGAGAAGAATGGAAGAAATGGAGCAGTGAAGATATGGAGAAGAATGGAAGAGATGGCACAATGGAGACATAGAGCCTGAGAAGAACACAAGGGATAGAGCAATGAAGAGATTGAGAAGAATAGAAGAGATGGAGCAATGAAGAGATGGAGATGAAGAAGAATAGAAGAGATGGAGCAAAGAAGAAATTGAGAAGAATAGAAGATATGGAGCGATGAAGAGATGGAGAAGAATGGAAGACATGAAGCAATTGGAAGGGTGGTTAATTTCATTTGCTTGTTTCTGGCATATACATAGTTAATATTTGAGCAGGAGAAAATGTTTTCTAGTATAATCTACAGAACTTAGTTTAAGCTGCTTCCAAAATGTTAGTAGTGCATTCTTCAGTGAATTGTATCTATCTCAGTATTAACTGCTGTCCTTGAATTGTTTCCTTTGTACGTGTCGCTCTGATGAAGGATCCCTGTGCAGACTCGAAACGTTAGCACCGCATGACATCATGTGACATCTTGTATTGAATAAACATATACATATTATATTGACATTTGATTTTCCAAGTGTGTGCCGGTGAAATACTTGAATTTATTGTATACGTGTATGTCTTTTTTTATTGGCTCCACCATTGCCCCTTTCACTGTCCATATAATCTGTTGTTTTAACAATAAACCCTTTGAATATAGAGTGGATACACAATTTGGTGTGACTCTTTATTCCCAAGTACTTGTCTGAAGCTGGCAGCACGATCAAATCCCGGGTGAACTCTGAAATCGGAAACCTAACAGCAATTAAGTGTTTGAGAAGAATAGAAGAGATGGAGCAATGAAGAGATGGAGATTGAGAAGAATAGAAGCGATGGGACAAAAAGGAGAGTGACAAGAATATAAGAGATTGAGTTTCAGCATTGAAGTGCCAGCATGTATCAGAGACGTTTTTGTAGAAGTCATGGATGCAACCAGCCGCCTGGCATCAAATCACCCCAAGAAGGACCCTACAATCTCCGCCGTGCCGGGCGGACCCCAGATAAGAGGGCACCCCTGGTCCCATGACACTGGTAGAGGCCATTTTCAGATGCCCGTATTTCTATTGCGGACCATTTCCGTGTTATGTTCAGGTGCTTTCAGTACAGCGCTGCATGACGGAATAAATGTCAGTCAAAGTACCGCAGCGCTGAATACTGAAAAATGGCCTGGATGGGAAGGGGGTTTAACACCGCGGATGTCAACTGGTTAAAAACATTCCTGTGAAGCAAGCTACAAATGGTTTTATCAGTTAGGCTTGCTGTAAAGCTATTGTTCCCCAGAACAGAACAGAGATAGATTGGGGAAGTTTTCTTTTTTAAATATATATTATTTCTAAATGTCTAGTTTATTATTATTATTTTTCCCATTTTTTTGTTCTGATCCAACTATGGTCTGCTTCCTTCACATGCAATTTTATTAAAAAGTCCGTTGGTTGTACATGCCCAGCTTTTCCTTCCTCTGTCACAAAAGTCAGCGGCTCTGCAAAAAGAATCACTGGGCCTTACACAGCTAGAAGTGTGAAAAATTAGCTATATTATTTGCCTTTAGTAACAGGATTGTAATTATGTAGCATGCTGTCCTAGCAAAAAATAAGTGACACCCTTTTATACATGGTACACTTCTTTTGTCCACAACAGTGTTGCATTATTGTGGTATCAATTAAAACCAGAATGTAGTATGGAAGGCAACAATAGTCTGCTTTCCATTGAGAGCTGCAACTGCACCACCCACCAATCAAAAGCCTGCTGAGAGGAAAGAACAGCTAAATATTGGTTTAAGTGGTCATGAGATTGACATGGGGGCTGTCATTATTCGCTTTCATTATTTGAAAATGAACAATTAAAGACCTGAAATGACCACATAGCAAAGTAAAGGCAGAGAAAACCAGAATTCTTATGTCTACATTTCCGGGTCAGTGACAGAGAAAGTACTGAAGCTATAGCATCAGCATGACATTTGGGTACTTACATTCTCAGAAGAAACAGTCAGAAACTGCAGCCTGCATGTAACAGCTGCCCTTTAAAGATTTAGAGAGTTGTGTGAATCCTCTTACTGACCCTTACACATTAGCAGTCCCTCAGGATTTCTATTTGCTTTGGTCACAAATGCCCAAACCACGCAAAAACACACGCATAAAACCAAATATGTTAAAATATTTTTATATATTATATATATTTGTGCATTGGTGCCTCCCTGTCCAATCCGAGTGCCCTTAGGTGCTGGTCCATGATGTTTTCAGAGCAACTGAAAGCTAAAAATAACAGCCTAATAAAATATATTTAAAAAATAGCTTATGCAACACTTACCTTCACTGTGAAGCTGCCCCTTTCTCTACTTTCTCACCATTAGATGTCCTCAGTCTTCTAGGTTAATGACGGAAAGCATCATTCAAACCACTTCCTCTAAGCTCAGGCTGTCATGGACCCACTGCCAGCCTGAGACTGGACAGGAAAAGACAGACCCGGAGAGACTGAGCGGAGGGGCTACATGACTGGGGGGAGGAATAGTCCCGGGAGAAAGAGTTAAAAAATAAAATGGGAATAGCTGCTCTTACCTGATTGGACGTGGGAGTCAGGTGTCCGGGAGGAGCCGCATGGGAAGCAACTGCGAGGACTGAGGGAAGTCCTCTTTCTGGAAATCGATGAAGGAAACAGGTTGTCCCACCCTCCCTCCCTGAATCTTGGGGTTGGGTGGGGGTTCTTTTGTCACGGCAGCTTGGCGGGTTAGGGGGTGAAATGGGGGGCCCTCAGCTGGTATGGGTGCTTCCCCCTGTTGGTGTCGGGATTTGTAAAGGGGCCTGGCCCCTTGGGAACCCAGAAGGAGTAAGTGTCCTCGAGCTGGTTGTGGTGCGGCTGGGGACAATGGTGGAGTGGTAGGAGAGGCCTTTTTGGGCTGTTGGGCACCCAAAGACCCCTTCCCAGGTCAACCATCGGTTACAGTATTATTTGTGTATATTATTTGGTTTATTACTTTGGTTATTGTTAAAGTTTTTGGTTTAATAAAAGGGCTGCTGTGGCCGTTAAAATCCATGTCGCGCAGTCCGAGTGTTTAGTGGGGTTTTGAACGAAGGGACGAAAATTGACAAATCCATCAGTCATGAGAAACAACACACTGATAAGCTAATCTCACTCTGCGCTCTCCTTGCCGGCATGTTCCTTGTTAGCACACAAGCACTGTAGCACATCTGATTGGCTCCTTGTGTTGCTGCTTCCTACTCCACTCAAAGCTCTGCTGTACAGAGACTGCAATAGGATGATACCAAGTCAAATTCAGGTACTTACACAGCTGCATGCACCAAAATAAATGTATGATGTATTACAGTAATGTGTTAAAGTACAACTAAAGGCTCTTGCATGGCAGTCTAAACAAGTACCAAATCCAGGCACTATATAATGCACACGCCTTATAAAGTCAAAGAAAAGCTTTATTTACCTTCCCTGACTGAGCAAAATCTTCCTTCCTTTGAGTCTCACATGCTCCCATCTCAGACACTGCCGCTCACATTGAAGGGGTTTCAGCAGTGCTATCAATCCAGAAAGGATGTGGCCGGGTGCTGATTGACAAGCTACAGGCTTGTCAATTAGGAAAGAGAATATGTGATTAAAGACTAGTAAACCTACCGTAAAAAAGGGCTTAGGTAAAATAGCCACTGACAACTAAACCATTATGTATGTAAAAGAATCTATATTTAAAATTCTGTTCTACACGCTGTTCGTTGTTAGCTGCCGTTTGTTATTATAGGAGTCTAAAAAGTGGCATTTGGCACTTCTAATTTATGAGATTACAGGAAAGGAAGTCAACGATGATAGGAATGCACCGTTACCCATACTAGTATCGATATCGGTGCCGATACCGAGTATTTGGGCGAGTACTTGTACTCGTCCAAATGCTCCGATGCCTAGCCGTTGCTTCCTGTATCAGGAAGCTGGGCAGCGCGTCATTGCACACTGCCCGGTTTCCTGATTGGCCGGGAAGCGGCTCCATGCTCTCATGCTTCATGATTGGCTTCATGCTCCCACATGATCTCATGACGAGGGAGAATGCATGGAGCCAGCCTCCCGGCCAATCAGAAATCAGGGCGCCGCATCATTACACGGTGCCCTGTTTCCATGATTGGCCAGCAAGATGGTTCCGGCTGGGTACCTGTGGAAGGCCGCTCCTGGCTGGAGAGGCCATGGGGGTGACAGACTTTCTTGTTAATCGGGAAGCCGGGTGGCGAGTCTTTACACGCTGCCCGGCTTCCCGGCTAATCAGGAAACCAGGTGGTGAGTTATTACACACCACCTGGCTTCCTGAATGGGACTTCCGGTACTCGGTAATTGGTATCGTCGAGTAGCGTAAAAAAATTATTGGTATCGTACTCGGTACCAAAATACCGGTATCGGTGCATCCCTAATAAATATCATACCCTGATAGGACACCTTCATTTTAGTATATGTAGCTCCTATAAAGTCCTCTGACCCTCCCTATTTATCTATATCCATTATTTTATATAAACTGGTGAGCCTTTATAAAATGGAAAGTATATGTCATTATTTTACACAATACAGTATGTTAGTTATATAACCCAATCCCCTGTGAAATGGTTGTACATCTTCTAGGGCTTTAAATGTATTACAAACCTATGTCAGTCAATGTCAAAATTTTACAGTCCAACGAGGTAAACTTTTATTACCAGCGTTCAGCTATAGCTCACAGTCCTTTCTTCTAATTACAACAATTACACCTACGCATTGCTTGCGCTCAATGTCGTCATCGTGCCACTGAATGTCACCTGCAAGACCTTCCTACTGATTTCCTTGGTGATCACTGTACTGTTACCTTCCAAATGAACATCCTTCACAGTGGTGTAACAATCACCATAGCGACCCAGGTGGCCGCTTTGGGGCCCGAGGCACGGCTGGGCCCGGCCAGGACATCTCTCTGATGCCATGCGGGCCGCCTGGGTCGCTATGGCATCTCGCTCGGACAGGAGGAGAAGGAGGCGGACAGAGGATGAAGGCTGACAGGTAAGAGGGCTTGACCGCCCACCTGAGACCCTGCAGAGCCTACCATAGAGAGTCTATGGTGGGCTCTGCAGGGTCACCCTTAGGTGGGGTGTTTAGGTTATCAGGTAGGCGTAACTAGAAATCACAGGGCCCCATACAACATTTTGCTATGGGGCCCTGTGATTTCTAGTTACGCCCCTGATCCTTCACAAATGTGAACAAGACCCCATGAATACTAACAGCAGAGATTGAAAGTGCTGTGGAATTACAGGATGAGATGTAAGTCACATACATCATTTTCAGGAACTGGTTTTTGTAAATGAAGAATAGAAGATATTTATAGTGAAGGTGAAAGAAGAGAGAAATGTTTCCAGTGCCTTGATGAATTATCTGCCCCCCTTGGACTCTTCCACCCTTTGTACTGTAATGTTACTATCCGGAGCTAAAATGCATTTAATTGAGATGTTATCTTATTAATATCCTCAATCTATTCCATAATTAAGTTTTTATTGTATACACCATTGCTTTGAAACTCCTAAGGCCTGCTTCACACCCATGTGTTGTGTTATCACACAATAAAAAAATGTATTTTACCATGTGGTATCACAATGCATAGTCGGCTGTGTGGTACACCTTGGAAACACACCTCAATGCACACACACATGCATTTCAGCATATCATTACACACAAATGGAAACCATCTGTGTGCTCTTGTGGTGTAGTGTGTCGGAAAAAGGTACCTGTCCATGTTTGTATGCGTCGTGGTCATGGCAGCCTTTTGAAAATGTACAAGACAGATAGGAAAGGGGCTTTAGTAAGCTCTGGTGCAACCGGCTGCATTCAAAAATTACATCAAAAGTTAAATGGAGGCCACCAGTGTGCTATTGAAGTGTCACATCAGTTCACAATCAATATATCTGTTTATAGAAAGTGCTTGGTACAGAGCATACAGTTTATAAACGACAGCACCATGAAGACAGATCTTGAAGGACCAAACATGGTTGGGAATTAAAAAAGAACCAAACTTTGAGAATTCTCAGACCAATTAACAATATGTGGAAAGACTTGACATTTTATGTTCACCTATAGTCCCCATCCAACATAACAGAGATAAAATATTGCCAGGAAAAAAGAGCAAACATTATACTGTAGAGATGCAAAACTGGAAGAGGATCTCCAGAAAAAGACTCACAGCTGTAATTGCAGCCGATGTGCTTCCATTAGGTTATGACCCATCGTGACTTTCTTGCATTTTACCCAGCTACAGACTGGAGAGACTGGCACTAAGACTGCCCCACTATGAACTGTAGCTTCCCAATCCCTCTACAAGAACTGGTGTTTAGGAATTAAAGTGATAATAAACTCAGGAGTTGAATCTTAAAAATACATTCAATGTGTATCACTCATGTGTAGATCCTCAAATCATCTCTGAATTGGTGCTGATGCTGTCCTTCCTTCTGGAGGGTGGCTACTTTTTTTCCCCATGGTCCTTGAGTGTGTTGTAAAGTAGTGACTGCTCCAAGCACACTCCAGTGATGGACTACAATCTCAATACAATTGAGCAAACAACACATGAGATTGTACTCTCCTTCCCTTGTTAAAGCACACAAAATACGAGATAACTCTTACCCTAAGTTCCTCCAAGGACTTTGTGATCATTGAGTTGCTAACAAGTGAGGTGGCACAATCCCTTGCTGAATTCAGAGAAAATTTTAGTCTTTGAGCTACTTAGCAGAAGCATTTATTAAACTAGTGTTCTCGTTGATACCAGTTGTGACTAAATACTTTGAAAACAATGTGTTAAATTTTTCAAAGCGGTTTTCCGCTATTTCATGTGAGATCGTAGCATCACCATGTGATAGATATCACAAACAGAATTGTGGAAGCCTTGGAAATGGCAGATATACTCTTTTTGAAATCTTCTGCTTCTCTCCCAGCCTGTCTGCTTCTCGTTGGAGTTCTGTCAGCCCATTTACCCAACTTTAGTGAACACTGTAAGCACAATCACTGAACTATTCAATCCTACAGGGTACCTTGGGAAATATGGATTGAGTTGCATTTATATACACTAGATGGAAATGCTTTCAATACAATTTTAATTTCCCTGGTTGACTCTAAGTAATTATTTCATCAGCTTGTGCTATTGCTGGGAGAGGTCTTTTGAGACATGGGGGGTGATTTACTAACCTAAACACACGCACGCACTAGGTGCGTGTGATTTTTACACAGCAAAACGTATTTATCAACCAAAAAGTCTCTAAAAGCATATTTCCACTAATGCCATATGTGGAAAAATCATGCACATGATGCATATATAATGCTGCTTCACAGTTTAGACAAAAATGGTTAGCTCATGCATTTACATTCCTGCATTCATCAACGCAAGCAACACAATGTAGAGCTAATTTACACAACATCACCTTGCAATTCATGCAGGGCTTTGCACAACACACCTGCTGGGTGTGTACACACTACAAAGGTGTCTAGATTCCACCAATAGATCATGCTGGGAGGGAACACACTACAGAGGTGTATACATGTTCGTGGCGTGTTTATAAGGTTAGTAAATCAACCCCACTGCCTCTATTTAAGGACCTGAAGAGGGAAAAGGCCATTGCTTGACAGACCACAGTTGACCCAAAAGGTTAGTTTAAGGACCAATCCATGTTGAAGCTTCTAATACTACAGGTGAGAAAAACTATGAGAGACAGATTCGAGGTTACCCTGGAGACCTTCTTGCAACTACAAGATCTGGACATACTGGAGCTCTGCGGTAGGAAGTGAAGGTTATTGAAAGTAACCCTAATCAGGCCAAAACTCTTGCCAATTATTTTGCCATCTTTGTTCCCTTCACTCCCTGTCCTGAAGACCCAACAGGACGTGAAAGGTAATCTCTCCATAGGAAATATCTCCATCTATCAAGAGGAAGATTTCTCCACTATGTCTAAGTGCACAGATCCAATATAGAGAAGACTCACCAGCCCTAAAAGCCCTAAGGCAATCTGATGTTCTCATGTTCATATACACACACACACCCATATACCGTATATTTTCCCCCCTTGTGCTCCCATCACACAGCATATCTAAAAATAATTTGAAAAAAATATTTCTTACTATTTCTTACCTTTTTAGTTATTTCTTTGGAGCAGGATGATACGGAGAACTCTACAGGCAGCTTCTATCGCTTTGAAAAACTGGCAATATGGAGATAAGGGAGACTGGAAGCACAAGACGGAGCTTGAGAGCGCATTGACATACAATGTACCACCCGAGTTTTGTCTATGAAGGTTCTCATTCATCCAGGTCATGGTATATCTGTAAAAATAAATCAGAGCAACTGGACTTGTGTTTTTCTTGAAGACGTTTCACTGACTAGCTTTCTCAATTCAGAATTAGGTAATTCCGACTAGCTTTCTTGATTCTGAATTGAGAAAGCTAGCCGAATGTCCAGCGAAATGTCTTCAAGGAAAATACAAGTCCAGTTGCTTTGATTTATTTTTACAGATACACCTGAGTCTTGATCATTAACCCTTTGTTAGGACATACAGTCTTGCTCATCTAGTTAACAACTAATAATGAAAACTGCCAGCAGTGCACAGACAGGGTTAAATATAATAAATATAACTCTCCACCCCCCTCATAAACATTACACAGCAATAGAGAACTAAGTCGGACTTTTGAGTTCTGGAGTTCTCAGAAAAAAACATTAAAAAAGGTAACCAGCATTTCTTTTTTAAAGTCATGCTATCTGTAGTGAAATAGGGAAAATATAAACTAGACGTTATTCCAATTTGGTTGCAGATGTTTAATTAATATTGTCATAGTACAGCACATCCATAAAAATGAAAAGAAGTGTTACAGATACCAGACAACAACTGCAGCAGCAGTACTTTATTCCAGTTTGTAGAGATTACCAGGGCATGGAGGCCGTGCTCAGTATACTGCACAATATTTTGACTTTTTATATACAGTTCTTTTATTAGTATTCGTTTTTCTAATCCCTGCATATAGTAACAAATAGTTATATCTACCATCAAAAAAGAGGACAGTACAGCTGGTAAGCATTGAAAGCCAAGAAGCCAGGGACATTTCCAGGGAAGTGAAAATCCAGGGACAAAGCACTATTCCTGGAAATAAGGGACATTTGCCAATAACGCATCTGATAGTACAAAGAAAACCAACATGAGAATTCATATTTCAGCCGGCTGTAGGTTTTTTCTAGCTGTAGGTTTAGTTTTGTGCATTAAAATGCTGCCAGCATAAATTTTAATTCTAAATTGTCATACTGCTTTCCTTGTTTGTGTTTGCTATGAAGCATATTAAGCAGCCTTTCAATCTTTAATGGAAAAATGTACTGTATTTTCTGTAATAATTTTGTTATTATTGTAACATTCAATTTAAAAGATGCTTACTGTGACTTTGATGTTTATAGAAGCTTGCTGCTCTTTATTTTGATGACTGTATGTCATATATATCTTATAGTGTCTCCCTGAAGCCAGATTAAGTATAACACTACAGCAACTCTTTATCAAGGTGAATGGAACATTTAATGAACATCTAGCTCATCATCCGAATGCTTACAAACTTTACTTCTGCAATTTAAAGAAGAACTATGAGGTGAGTGAAAATCACTACTCCTCATAGTTCGAGCCGACGTGTGACAATGAAACTGTCACACGTTGGCTCAATAGATCGGGAAGTGAGCAAACACATAGCGTCGCTCACTCACTTCTCGATCATCTCCCTGCATCTCCCTGCAGACAGTCAGTTAGTCATCACTCCCCGCAGGGATTCCCCCCCTCCTTGCTCCGATCCTCCAGCGCTGACAGGAGAAACGGACTTTCTCCTGCTTCTAGATAGGCAGACCCAGCTGTCATTCACACAGCTGGGTGGATCTTGACAGTAATGTTGGGATCCGTCCTGGCTGCGGCGGTCTCAGTATACCGCGAGCTGTAGCTCGCTATACACTGAGCTTTGGGTCACAGGAGGAGGCTAGTATATGCCCTCTGGTGACCCTTAAGAGAACTAGCTTTATTTAGATGCCTGTTTCGTGTCTTTCTAAGCATAAATTCTGCTCAAGTTTATTGCCCTTAACCTCTTATTTGTACTTCAAATAACCTCCTGTCTCCTTTTCTCGTTACTTTCCCTTTCTCACTTCAGCAAGCAGATACATATATTAGCAGGCCAGGATCTCAAGTGAAGTCACTGCAGATCCCTCTGACTGTGCTACCTCAGCTTCCCTGTTAAATGACAGCCTCCAAGTCTCACACACTCCAATACATGGAGACCGCAAGGGTGGCAGTGTTGGTCTACTTCTCTCACCTGACTGCACCTTTCAGGTTATTCCCCCGTACCTTCTTTGTTCTTTCCATCCTTTGAGGCTCACCCCATCTCTTTTGCCCCTATTCACTTTGAATTGCAGTCATTTATCATCCTCCTGGTCACTCTGGCCCATTCATTGAGCGCCTTTCAGCATGGCTCCCCCACTTCCGGTCCTCTTCCACTCCCTCTGTTATTCTTAGAGGCTTTAACATCACTATTGATGCCCCTACTACCGTGTTTCCCCGAAAATAAGACAGTGTCTTATTTATTTTTTTTCACGAAAAAAGACACTAGGTCTTATTTTCGGGGTAGATCTTACTTTCGGGGAAACACGGTAGCTCCGAAGCCTCCAAATTCCTTTCTATGACCTCCTCTTTCAACCTCACACAATGGTCCATTTGCCCTATTTATCAAGCTGGCAACACTTTGGACCTTATCTTCTCAACCCACTGTACAGACTCGAACTTCTTCACTCCATATCTCTGGTCACTATCTTCTAAGTTGTGTTAGCACCCTGCCCCTTGCCCACCCACGCTCCTATGACACCACTTGGCCCCTCAGAAACCTTAGAAATCTTAATCTGCTACAGTTTTCCACAGATGTTCACCCTCTCCTCTCACCAATCTCTAATTCCACCTTCCCGTCCACAGCCACTACCCTTTATAACTATGCCCTCTCTACCACTTTAGATAAACTATCCCCCATCACATCCCGTCCTGTCTGTCAAACTAAACGCCAACCTGGGCATACTAACTCCACCCACTACTTCCAAACGTGCTCTAGGGTTGCTGAATGTTGTTGGAGGAAGTTGCACACTACTTCTGACTTCCTACACTACAAATTCATGCTACGCTTCTACAGTCTTGCTCTGTCACTAGCCAAGCAAATATACTTTACCTCCCTTGTCTTCACCTTCTCTCATGACTAATAATTCTTCACAGAGAAGATTAACAATATCCGACATGAAATTGTCTTCCCTACTCCCTCCCTAAGCCAACCTACTCTCTGTCCAGCCTTATCCTCTTCACTCAGTGCCTTCTCTTCTGAAGTAAAGGTTTCTGCTCTTCTCCTCTCCTCCTCCCCTACCCCTACTCCTATCTCCTCCTCCCCTACTTCAAACAAGCCCTCATCACACCCATAGTAAAAAAAACAGTATCTTGACCCTGAAGCATTATCTAGCTATCGCCCCATCTCTCTTCTTCCCTTTGCCTCCAAACTCCTTTAAAAAAAACCTGGCATCAGTATGTTATATACAGATGATAGTGTCTCCCTCTAGTGGCAGACTGTATGTTATATACAGATTATAGTGTCTCCCTCTAGTGGCTGATTGTATGTTATATACAGATTATAGTGTCTCCCTCTAGTGGCTGATTGTATGTTATATACAGATTATAGTGGCTCCCTCTAGTAGCAGACTGTATGTTATATACAGATTATAGTGTCTCCCTCTATAATCTGTATTCCCTCCCATTCCCATACAGGATCCAGAGGAGAAGCTTCAGGCTTTGCTACCCAACTTCTCCTTGTTGCGCTGAGCCCTGGCTGTGCCCCCCCGCCCCCCCCACCGCACCTGCT